>NW_011499910.1:653684-718872 GCF_000495115.2 Populus euphratica
TTTTTTATTTGAAAATATATTAAAATAATATTTTTTTTAAAAAAAATTATTTTTGATATAAAATTTTTTTAAAAAAAAATTATTTTTGATATAAGAGCATTAAAATTATATGAAAACATAAAAAATATATCAACTTGAAGTAAAGAAAATATAAAAAAATTAATTTTTTAAAAAAATATTTTTGAAAAGAAAAAATAAATAGAGTTTTATAAAATTCAGTTAAAAAATATGTAAAAATTATTTTATAAAAATTACATTTTAAAATCAAATTTTTAGTGGACTTCACTGTATAAAACATAATTTTATTTGTTATTAAATATCTTACTGTGTTTGTTTTATCGCAAACACAAAAGCTGTTGAAAAATTAACAAGGCCTTAAAATGATGGCATAATATTTTTTTTAACATAGAATAAATGTTTTTTTGAAATAATATTTTAAATTTTATTATTTATAACATGTATAATTAATATTTATATATTTTATTTTTTATATAAAATATTAAATTTTTAAATATATATTTTTAATTTTTCTAAATTAATTCAAATTAACTTAAATTCATCCACGTGATTCAGGACCTAACTCTTTAACTGATCAACCTCTAAATCTAGTTTGGTACCTATGCTTTGCACACCTTAAACCAACCTGATTTATAATTTCGAAAACTGGGCTACAATTCTTGCTTTAAAAAATAATATTGATAATAACCATAATAAACCCTTCTATTCTTTATGAAAAATAATTATAAACATCAAGGTTTATATATACAAGTTTAATACATAATAATTAAATTCATCCTGATTAGTGATCTAATTTAACAAATGAATATCATGTGGTTTAAGAATAATTTTAGAATAAATTATTTTTGCTTTCTATGTTAAAAAAATATAGAATGTAAAATGTTTCCGTGCTCAGATTTAAAGATGTTAAAGTATTTTTCCTATATTTTTAAGGGCAAAACACATTTGATTGTTATTGTTGTTATTATATTTTTATAGTATTAACAAGTTGAAGACAATTTAAATTAAAGCACTATGGTCATTTTATTGTTATTTTAAAATTAAAACTACTAAAAAAACCCTGCACGTCAATTCATTATATTTTGCCTCAAATTGTATATTAATCATTTTATTGTACAAAAAAAAAAACAAACAATTATACCAGTTATCAAGATCAATTGTGTTTTGTTGATAAAACCAAAATTATAATTTTATTGTTTCAATTCATAAGACCACTGGATCTAAAGTAAAAATATTAGAATGAAAATAAAATTTAACTGATTAAGTTTTAAATTTATTTTTTAAATATTATTCATTTGAATCTCGCATACCTCAAAACTACTAAAAATTTATATGATCGTTAATTTCAGGACCCGTAAAATTAGTTAAGGTACACGCAAACTAGTTCGGACACTCATATTAATAAAAAAAATAATATTACAATGAAATCAATACCCCTTTTAGTTTATTTTACTAATGTTTTTATTTATATAAATTATTTGAATTTGTTGAATTTATTTGTTTAGCTAGGTTTTTCTTAAGAAATAAATGGCCATTGATCAATTGAATGAATTACTGATAATATATAGATGATTGTGGTTATTCAGAAAATCAAAATGCTTAATTGGTTAATAATTAGATTATAGTTAATGATTCTTAACTCAGTCATTGGCTATGGCCATAATAAACATCAGGTTAATTATTTTTATCCTTATTTTCATCCATTGAAAATATTCTATATACATATAAATTATCCTGTGAAAGTCCATGGAGATGGCCTAAATATGAACTATTTAGATAGAAATAAACTTATAATATGAAGTTGATCCATAAAATCTAAAATAAAAATATTTATATTTCTCAACAAGTACCTCGTTTTGTTTATTTTTTTATTTATATTTTTGTATACTTTATGATAATTTTAATATGTTAATATTAAAATAAATAAATATTATTTTAATTTAGTTTTTAATTGACTATATTTTAATCTACATTAATAATTAAAGTTAATTTATAAATAAATTTACGTATATAAAATTAAAGCAAAATTTAAGAAATTAATTAAAAAGAAAACATTAAGTGTAGGAATAAATTTATAGACTTCTAATGTCAGAAATTAATATAAAATTATTAAACTTGATCTAGTTTATGATTAGATTGCTAGATTAAAGTTTATTCAGATAAAACTAGATTAATTAAAATATATATCATTTTAGTTTTTTAAAAAAGTTAAAAATAATTTTTTTAAATTAAAAAAATAATTAAATTAAATTTTCATTGTGAATCAATTAAATTACAAGTTAATTTATCAAGTCACCCGGTGAATTCTCACATGTTTTTTATTTATTTATTTATTTAAACCCTATCTAACGATTGATTTTATAAATAACATAAAAGAATAGAGATGCGAAGGGATTACCGGAAATGGAATTGAATTGCCATGGTGGAAACAAAAACAAGCAAGCACTAACGGATAGAATCTGTAAAACTATCAAAAACCCTGAAACTCAAATTCAACAATTCCCTCCCACAGAACCATAATCATTGAAATCAATGGCTTTAGCGATTTCAAATGTCCTTAACTGCCCTCAACCCCGAATTTCCCTGAGGAATTACACTCCCAAGAGCTCAGTCTTGAAATCCCCAACTACCTTTATCATGTAATTGTGAATTCTCGTTAAAGTCCCAATCCTTTTTCATAATCCCAGCACAAAGAGTCTTAAAGGAGTTAGG
The DNA here is from genome assembly GCF_000495115.2 of Populus euphratica. Lineage (NCBI taxonomy): Eukaryota > Viridiplantae > Streptophyta > Magnoliopsida > Malpighiales > Salicaceae > Populus > Populus euphratica. The sequence goes on from NW_011499910.1 coordinate 656,415, forward strand.
TTTTTTGTTTGGAGCTTAGTATATGTAGTGATTCTTAAAGGGCATAGAGGTTTTCATCTGTTTGGTTGCTGAGAATTTTTCAGAAAGAAGATTTGCCAAAGTTTGAATTTTGAGCTATCATCATTTTTCTGAAATGGGTTTCCGTATTTTAAGATTCTTAATAAATTTTTTTTGATAAATTCAGTTATGTATGTATGCCGAATCTTTTTTTTTTTATATATATATATAGCTATTGGTTTAATTGCATTTGGGGCATATAATGATGGTAGCGTTGTGTTTTATTTTTTTTATCAGATTTCCTAGAGCGGTAAGGGAGCATAAAAGTTTTGTTTGTGCTTCTGCATCAGCGGCAGGAGGTTCTGGGTCAGATAATGATTTAAACCCATATGAGGTAATCTTGGATAACTGCGAGGTTTTCCACTGAGGTTTTGATGTTATAGAATTGTTATGTGTATGAGGATGTTGTGCTCTTTGTTCGAATTATTTTTGGGTTCGTGTAATTCAGGTTCTTGGTGTGAATCCCATTGAGGGGTTTGATAAGGTCAAGCAAGCTTATAAGAAAAAGCTCAAGGAGGCCGAGAAACAGGGCGATGAAGCAGCTGCTGCTCAAGTATGCTATTACTTTTATCTCCTTAAAGAAAAAGATTTTGTTGGCAACTGTTTTGTGTTGATTTCTTCTTATCTCTACTTGCTTATGTCTTTTAAATGAGGAATTTGTCTTATGTTGGGGATCCTGTCTTGTGCTCTTGCTAAATATCACTTCCAGCTAGAGAAGGCATATGATAAATTGATGATGGCTCAGTTAACTAATCGGAAGAAGGGTGTGACATATGGTTCATTCAAGGTATGGTTCATGATGCACTTTATTTTATTTTATTTCATTAGACCTTTGAATTTATGAATTAATCATGAAATATCCGATGATATTTGCGGTGGTCTCCACATTGTTCCATCCTTGTGTAGGTGTCTAGATGGATTATAGTTAACTAGTAGAAGAAAATTTTCAGCTTTAATATCCATGTAAAAAACAACTAAAAAACTTAATACGCTCCTAATAAGCACACAAAATTTTCTAGCTATATCTGGATGTGCCTGAAAGAAACCCAAAAGAGGCCTCTTCTAGATTAAGTTTACGATTGCTTTTCTTTTATAGAGTAAAAACTTTATCAGTGACCTCTTCATCTATGAAATGGTTTGGCAATCTCTTCTTAACCACGTATCTAAGTTACTTGGGATACATTAAGAATCTCGTGTATGCAACATTTTGCTGTGCAACTTTGGGGGCTATCTTCTATCTGCTGTGTCACTTTGAAAAATTTGTTGATATTTGTAGATGCCTTTATGTCAGAGATGTTTTATTGATATTCTAATCATTTTTAGGATCCATTTCGTTCTCCTATTGATTATCCTAATATCCTTCTATGTATTTTTAAAATGCAGGTTGCCAAGGACATAAAATATGCTGATAAGCAGCCAGTTGTACCATGGGGACCAAGGTCTTGAGATTGTTCATTATATTACTTTAAATAGAATGTGGTGCAAAATTGATTTATGCGGTGCTATGCACTTTAAATTTTTATCTCCTGTATTACCTTTATTTATGGTTTATGATCCTATAATCAACCATAGATTAAACCTGAATGAGAAAATCATGAATTTGATAATTGCCTAGAGCGTAGTTGTACTGACCATGGCTGTATGAAGAGGGTTGGATCTTCCTAATGTGAAGATGTGAGGGCTACTTACTTTGTCATATCATGGGAAATTCTTTCCTCAACATTACATATAAACTTATTAGGATGGTATTTCATACATTTTATAGAAGTTATGCACATTTCCCTTTACTTTTAGTTTTTCTTTGCAATTTCTGTCAAGGATGGGGTTATTTGCCTTGCCTTGCTTTAATTAACTAGAGATCTTAAAACAGTTCTTTTTCCTTTTTCATGTATGTTATAGTTGCTCCTTCAGCAGTATTGTGAAGTCTCGTACTATGTTTCAGGTTTGCCAAGTCCAGTGAAAATGGCATGCGGATTAACTTTGCAATATCTGCTGCATTTGTAAGTAATTATTAATGTTTCTTTATGAAAATTCTGTGTTTTTGTGGGTGTCTGTGATATGTCAGGGCAAGGAAGTCTTTAGTTTCATGTGCAGCTGTCAGCAATTAGGAAGGTGGCATGCAGTGTTGTAACTGCTAGATTGTCGTTTCTACTGTCTATTTGTCCATTTTTATTTTTAGTTTTAGCTCTGAGCTTAATTTTATCAACCTGCAATTCGCACAAGGACATTTTGTTTATGGTTTGATTAGTTCAGTCAGTTGAAGTTTTCATGATCTTGAGGGATTGCAGCTCTTTTCCAAAAATATTCATTTCAGTCAGCTTGCAAGATGTTGACATTTGACGGTAGCAAATCGGTTGACACCGAAGAATGGGACATGTAATTTTAAGTGGGGAAAAACCTAAATGAGCAGAAGAGTTCTCTCAACTTTGCGTTTAATAAGAATCCATCAGACAGAATTATTTTGTTCTAGGCTTATAATTTGGCCTTTATGATTTGACTTCAATATTCATCTTTTGAGGTTTTTAATAACAGTGATGCTTTCTGTGTTCTTTGTTAGATTCCATTCTCATGTTTGATTGTCTTTCTGCAGACAGCTTGGATTCTTATCAAACGCAGTGCTGAATATAAACCTCTTCAGTTTTTGGCTTTTGCATTTGTATATCGAATTTTTGAGAAGTTAAAAACCTTTGAACCTCCTGTATCACCTACATATTCAGTGAGTATGATTTAGTCTACAACATTTTTTCCATCATGTGTTAAATCAAATTTGGTGGCACCGGCAATAAGCTTGAATTGCCTGATCAAGATTTTCAATCTGCTATAAACACCTGAGATGTTTTTGGCTGCAGGAAGATGGGGAAGATGAGGGGCAAACACTGCGGTTGGGAAAACGGATACTTCGTTCTCTTGCACTAGTTTTTGGCTCTATCACTTTTGCCTCCTTGGTATTATACCTTTTCCAATTTTTTGGTGTGGTTTTGGAAAGGTTGTCGATCAGCTCACACATCAGTGGCTTAATCTGCAACCGATGTTTTTGGAAAACTAATTGGCATGCTATGCAACACGCATTCAATTAAATTAGGCAATCCTAAGTTTCTTAGATTGAAAATAGAAATGTTTCAAAACTTCTCCATTCTCTCAGTAGTGTAAGGTTCTAAATGAAACTAAATAACACTAGATCTTGAAATTCCATGGTTACTAAATAACTTTTCTTTGGAATTTGCTTTATGAATTTTATGGTAAATGGAAGACCATATTACATTTACAAGATTTGTCTAGCAACCCTTGGCTAATCAAATTGGGAAATGATCTAAGTTTTTGCATGTTTAATGGTTTCATAAAGGGATGAATTTGATTTGTGATGAGGAGGCCACCGTGGGGAGGGAGGGGGAATACTTCAAAGTATGTGAAAAAATTCTGTAAAACCATCTAAACTAAGATGACCTTTTATCTTTGTCCCTTCTCAAACCATCTAAACTAAGATGACCTTTTATGTAGACTAAAGCTCTGCTTCTGGTCAATCGGTTCCCGCACATGGTCTTAGGTAGACTATTTTCATTTGATTTGTGCTGCGTTTACTCGTTTTGTTCCTGTTTAATTAATTACTGAAGGAAAATACTTCTCAAAACCATTGGATATGATTATGCTTGCCTCTTTGGTTTCTCTGTTGATGAATCATAGTTTGGTTTGAGTTATTGTTCTCATGTATGTGCCTTGCCATTGATATTGACTGATACCTTGCAGGCATACACTGGTATTTTGAATTTGATTGAGATGGCTGGCAGTTACATACCTGCCTTTCTTTACAATAATCAGGTAGTGATCTTGACACATTGTCTTGAATAATGGGCTTCATTGTATTGATAGAGTTGCTTATGAACTAAAATTTAGTGATTTTGTGGTTAAAAATATTTTTCAGAGATTGGTTTATATGATTTTTTCATATAGTAGAATGCTTGCCTGTTTCCATAAGGTTCTTTGTACACTGGGAATGGCAATTAGCTTTGGCATGAGCGCTTATGGGCCAGAAAAGCAATCCAAAACTGAATATACAACTAATTTTGATCAAACAGGCAAAATGGCTTTGATACGTTATTCACAACAATCTGACTTTTGTCGAAATATAATAAAGGGCATCATGGGAACAGAAAGGTGCAAAATAGCTATTTTGAAACTGTTTCAAGCAAATTTGCATTCACCCCTTATTTTATACAGAAATAGACAAATTTCTTGCAAAATCACTATTGGTACAAGTAATCTCATGGCAGTATTTCTTTGGCCAATGTGTTTGATGGAGCTCCATCATTGCTTTTGATACCTGCTTTATGCATCAAATATTTAGCTTGTGTGAAACAGGAAATTATTTAGTTATTGGATTCGTCCAACTGCTTCTGGTCAGAATTTGTGGAGCAGCTCATTCTTCACTTGATGGTGTTTCCTTGTCTATGTTTTCCATCTGTTGTTGACCTGTTTGGTGCCTGCTGTGATATAACATGTTTTCCTATGTAGGAACTGCTAATCACCACTGCTACATCAGCCATTCTCTACATCCTGGCATCATATTATCGGTAAAGAATCGGTCAAGAGGCCAAAGGAACAGTGCATAAAGCTTTTTATCTTGTTTCTTGTTTTTACTCTGTTTATTCAGTTGTGAAATGAAAGGAGGAACTTTGTAAAAATGGAACAGTAATAGGAAAGGAAATTTTTGGTTAAAATAGCGTTTCTGTATATTTGCTCTGCACTTGGCTTTGATACGTTATTCACAACAATCTGACTTTTGTCGAAATATAATAAAGGGCATCATGGGAACAGAAAGGTGCAAAATAGCTATTTTGAAACTGTTTCAAGCAAATTTGCATTCACCCCTTATTTTATACAGAAATAGACAAATTTCTTGCAAAATCACTATTGGTACAAGTAATCTCATGGCAGTATTTCTTTGGCCAATGTGTTTGATGGAGCTCCATCATTGCTTTTGATACCTGCTTTATGCATCAAATATTTAGCTTGTGTGAAACAGGAAATTATTTAGTTATTGGATTCGTCCAACTGCTTCTGGTCAGAATTTGTGGAGCAGCTCATTCTTCATTTGATGGTGTTTCCTTATCTATGTTTTCCATCTGTTGTTGACCTGTTTGGTGCCTGCTGTGATATAACATGTTTTCCTATGTAGGAACTGCTAATCACCACTGCTACATCAGCCATTCTCTACATCCTGGCATCATATTATCGGTAAAGAATCGGTCAAGAGGCCAAAGGAACAGTGCATAAAGCTTTTTATCTTGTTTCTTGTTTTTACTCTGTTTATTCAGTTGTGAAATGAAAGGAGGAACTTTGTAAAAATGGAACAGTAATAGGAAAGGAAATTTTTGGTTAAAATAGCATTGCTGTATATTTGTTCTGCACTTGTTCTGTTTTTGGCCACATACAATGGATTAAATATTATGTATAAATACTTGTTAATTCATCATCATTTTTAATTATTTTGTTTTTGTATTAATTCCCAGATCATTTTAAAATATTTTTTATAATTATTTTATAGCTTCTCTTCTCTTTTCAAAGTGTATTTTAAATTATTTTTGTTTTAAAAAATATTAAATTAATATATTAGGTGTTTTTAGATGATTTTATTGTGCTAATATTAAAAATAAAGAAAAATCTGAAAAATATCATTTTAAAGTATTTGTTTTCTTCTTAAAAGTGATTTAAAAATATATAAAAAACTCTTTAAAATATAAATTTAGTATTTATTGAGACAAAATGCATTTTGAAAAATATCTAAATCTCAATATTAAACAGTAATTACTATTATCATATAATTCAAGCTATTAATAATTTTTTTTATTTAATTAATACTTGTTAAATAAAATAACTAAATTCTATTTAACGGGTACGCTCAAATTTAAAACAGAAAATGCAACGATCCAACGATCATAGAAATTGGCCGGCCCAATAAAAAGAGACTCCATCAGCCCAGATCCATTCATCATCAGACCAAAACAAAAACTAGGATTTCTGCGAGGCATATCTCTAGCTTTGCTTGCCCGACTGAAGAGACAGAAAAACACAAAAACCCTAACAAATCTCATTCTCCTTCCTTTTTGCAAGATTTAAAGATTAGTGGGATTTGAAAGAGAAGTCAGGCAAGATGAGGATCATGATAAAGGGTGGAGTGTGGAAGAACACGGAGGATGAAATACTAAAAGCGGCGGTTATGAAATATGGAAAGAATCAGTGGGCTCGTATTTCTTCTCTTCTTGTTCGTAAATCTGCTAAGCAATGTAAAGCTCGTTGGTATGAGTGGCTTGATCCTTCCATTAAAAAGGTATGTATTTGTCCTACCTGAAGGCTGCTGGTATTGATAATAGGCATCGAAAGAGGAAGAGAAAGGGTATAGACTATAATTCTGAAATCCCCTTTGAGAAAAGACCTCCTCCTGGATTTTACGACGTTGCTGATGAAGATAGACCTGCAGAACAACCTAAGTTCCCAACCACCATTGAAGAACTTGAGGGGAAAAAAAGGATGGACATCGAGGCACAGTTAAGAAAGCAAGACATGGCAAAGAATAGAATTGCTGAAAGGCAAGATGCCCCATCAGCTATTCTACAAGCAAACAAGCTGAATGATCCAGAAACGGTTAGGAAGAGGTCAAAATTGATGCTTCCTGCACCACAGATTTCAGATCATGAATTGGAGGACATTGCGAAGATGGGGTATGCTAGTGATCTTCTTGCAGGAAGTGAGGAACTCACAGATGGGAGTGGGGCAACACGTGCCCTTTTAGCAAACTATGCCCAAACACCACGCCAAGGAATGACACCGCTACGAACCCCTCAAAGAACTCCTGCTGGCAAGGGTGATGCTATAATGATGGAAGCTGAAAACCTAGCACGGTTGAGGGAGTCGCAAACACCATTGCTAGGGGGAGAGAATCCAGAGTTGCATCCTTCAGATTTTTCTGGTGTTACTCCTAAGAAACGGGAGATTCAAACACCAAACCCAATGCTGACTCCTTCTGCAACTCCTGGCGGTGTTGCTCTTACGCCCAGAATTGGTATGACACCGTCAAGGGATTCTTTTGGGATGACCCCAAAAGGAACTCCCATCAGGGATGAACTCCATATAAATGAAGATATAGATATGCATGACAGTGCAAAACTTGAGCAACGAAGACAGGCTGATCTGAGAAGGAATTTGATTTCTGGTCTTGGTAATCTTCCACAGCCGAAGAATGAATACCAGATAGTCATTCAACCGCCTCCTGAGGAAAATGAAGAACCAGAAGAGAAGATTGAAGAGGATATGTCTGATAGAATAGCCAGGGCAAAAGCTGAGGAAGAAGCTCGGCAGCAGGCATTACTTCGGAAGAGATCAAAAGTACTGCAGAGGGAACTCCCTCGGCCTCCTGCTGCTTCTTTGGAATTAATTAGAGATTCTTTGCTGAGAGCTGATGGGGATAAGAGTTCCTTTGTTCCTCCTACATCAATTGAACAGGCTGATGAAATGATAAGGAAGGAGCTTCTAGCCTTACTAGAACATGATAATGCAAAGTATCCACTTGAAGAGAAGCCAAGCAAGGAGAAAAAGAAAGGCTCCAAGCACCCTTCAAACAGATCTGCTGCTTCTATCCCTGTGATAGAGGACTTTGAAGAAGATGAGCTGAAACAAGTAAGCATTTTATAATGTCCTTGCTGAATAACATCTTCTCTCTTTTCATGAATTTATCATTGCTTCTGTGGTCATATGTTTTGCATTTCTTTATTTTTGTTTATGTTGTGTGACCATATATCTCTTGCTTAACTTCTTTGATGATGTTCTTAGATCCATGTCAGATATTCACTGTTGTTCAGCACTTTGTATCTTTCGTTAATGTAGCTGCATTACTTCTAAAGTATCTACATTTTAATGCTTCTTATTCAATTTCCTGTACTTTTATTCTTTGAAGATAATTACATTTAGGAAGTTTTTCTAATTACTTTTGTTTTCCATGGAAGTTTCTCCCTTTTTGTCGCCTCAGTATTACACTTTTGCATGCATGCACACATGTTAAATTTAACGGTTGCAGGTTTTGACTAATTTATTAATCTTATAAGCATGTGTAACGTTTAGATCATAGTCAATATCAATGGTGGTTTTTGTTGTCTTCTTATCTTGCATTTTTTTGGAAAGCCTTATTTTAAACTTCATTCTTAACTGAAACCTTATCCATTTTTTTTTCAAATTTTGTTCACCAAGGAGCCAAGCCTTCACTACATACTAAATTTCAAAAGATCTTGTCTCACTTTCTATTATGCGACTTTGAGTGACAGAGGCTTAAAAAAAAGCTAAAGATTAGGAAATGAGTGACCTTGTGTCTGATCATTGAAGAGTAGAGAGGTCAGAGAAAGATTTGTATCCATAAGTGTTTGAAGTAGGAATTATTTGCTAAGATACAAAGATGGTTCTAAATACCTGCTATTACCTTTTATCTGCAAATTTAATAGGATTTCAACTTCTGGTTATACTAATCCCTGTGATGTCATCGGTTCTGCTATTCACATTTGTGATGGGTATTATAGCTGGCCATAATGTTACATGACGAATCACATTTACAATAAATTATCTCCTTGGAAATATCTTGTGTCTCTCCTGTTGTAACTGAAACTTTTTTATGCTTCTTCCATTATTTCAACATTTACATTTCTCATTACTCCTCAATATGGTGGGTCCTATAATTTTGAAGCTTGATGGAAGATATGATGCAATAGAAGCATAGAAGCTTTGCCTTGCACTTTTTACCTCTTAATTATTCTATTAAAGTTTCATCAAGTTTGGAACGTATTCTTCTCAATTTAAAGATTTAGGTTAAAAAACTCGTTATCAAATTGTTTTTGCTAGTCATTTTGTAACTCACTCACTTTATGTTGTGCAGTGTGTGCATCATAGTTTGCACTTTTACTTTTTGTGAAATCATTAGCACTTCTTCGAGATGATGTTCCAAAAATTATCAACAATTCACCTTTATGAGTTATGTTAACACCGGCACTGCCCGCAACCTATTTACCACAATCATGAGAAATTTTTACCTTTATGTCGACATGGATGGATTTGCTGTGTATCTTCAAACCCATATATTTATGTTCTCTTTCAATGTTGTATCTTTGTATAGTCATTTTTTTCATCTTTGGATACAAAGCATAAGAGGCAAAAATTACAGGATGTGTTGGAAATGTATTATATACTGGCAGATTGGCTAGTTTGCTGGATGTTCTTTTTAATCTTTATTCTAGTGGTATTTGCAATGTTGGAAAATGTATTGTAATAGGACTTTACAAGCATGTCTAGTGAAGAGTGATTGTCTGTTTGCCCACTGACTGATGGTTATATTCTTCTTTGCAGGCTGATAATTTGATAAAAGTGGAAGCTCAGTACATACGTGTAGCTATGGGCCATGAAGATGAATCCCTTGATGAATTTGTTGAAGCACACAAAACATGTATAAATGACCTCATGTACTTCCCCACTCGCAATGCGTATGGTCTCTCCAGTGTTGCTGGAAATATGGAGAAACTCACAGCATTGCAGAATGAATTTGAGAATGTGAAAACAAGGTTAGAGGCTGAAAGGGAGAAGGCATTACGGCTTGAGAAGAAGGTTAATGTTCTCACACAAGGTTATCAGGTATATTGTGGTTCATCAACTATTTCTTTGTTGCGACTCTAGACATACTGTGCATTACACCACTCCTTTGGTTGTAATTTTCGTTCCTTTTGGTGTGCAACTTGTCATTGATTTTCTTTCTTGCAGCAAATTATAAGGATCTCCTTTTCCTACTGTGTGTTAATTAGTTTTGTTACTTTTTGTAGTTCCCACCCTTTTTTCTGTTCTCATTACCTGAGAACAGTTTAGTAGCAAAGGTAGAGAGAAGTAGAATTCCCTGTAGGAGAGGGGCTAAATAGAAGAACAGAAAAATAGTGCAGAGAAGAAAGAAGTTGCTTTAGGAGAGGGATAAACAGAGAAGAAATAGAGGGGAGCAAAAGTTGATTATCACTGTTCAATTTATTTTTAACAAGTCAACATAGAAAAGGTGTCTTAAATAGGCAGCAAAACCCTAATATTATCTCTTTTAAAGAAGGAAGGTCAATATCAGTAATTAAGAGAAGAATCCTCACCGAATTAAACAAGTAAAATTAAAGAATATTAAAGCTTATTTTCCTGTATAATTGCATCTCATTACTCTGTATGTCCAAATTGATGTTGCTTTATGAATTTATGGTCAGTGGAATATGTGGTCTCTAAGAGCACGCTAAAAGAGTTGCATTATCTTTGTTGCAGAATGTAGTCATAGCCCTTTGATGGTGACACAGAAATTGCTATTAGATTAGTTTATTTGCAGCCGTGAGGTCCTTGGATTCAAAATATCTCTCTGGTGCTGTTTCATTATCAACTCCATAAATTCTGAAGCGGCAATCTCTATATTATGATCTCTAGTGCAATATAAATTCCTGTAATATCATGCTTTCAGTTTCTTTCTTTTTCACATTTTTCCCTTTTTGTTTTTGGATATAAGAAATAAAATGTTAGCTATTGGCACCTATTGAAGGAGATTTGTAAGTTAGCTGTAAGCACAAAATGTGGCCAGGCTCTCTAATGCCCCATTATATTAAGATATCTAATGCAATATAACTTCCTGTAGTTTCATGCTTGCTTTTTCTTGGTTTTTGGCGACTTTCCCTTTATTTTAATACAAGGAATAAAATGTTAGTTGGTGGAACCTATTGTAGGAGATTTGTATGATAGCTGTGAGCACAAAATGTGCTCATGGCGCTCTAATTCTATGCCATACTAGCAGGGCTCTCTAATGCTATGTTATACAAGCAGCAAGAAGGGTGGAAGGGGCCTTCTTCACCTCTCACCTATGCTTCAAAGGAAAGGCTGAAAGCCAATCCCAGAGAACTTTGCACTGAGTTCCGTGGATTTTACTGATCTTTAAACCCTAGATTACTGATTCCTACTATGATCTTATGCTTGTTTCAACCCTCCATATAGCTTGTCAAGATCACAATTCTTATGGTACTAAATTTCTTATATTTGAATAAACAGATGCGGGCAGAAAGGCAGCTTTTGCCACCTATTGAGTTGACCTTAAAGCAGATGGACACCTCTGGAACAGAACTAGAGTGTTTCCAAGCCTTGCAGAGGCAAGAGCAATTAGCAGCATCGCACAGGATCAATGGTCTTTGGGAGGAAGTGCAGAAGCAAAAGGAGCTAGAGCAAACTATGCAAAGGAGATATGGGGATCTTGTGGCTGAGCTGGAAAGGATACAACAGCTCATCATTAATTACAGAGCACTAGCAATACAACAAGAAGAAATTGCTGCAAAGAATCGAGCACTTGAGTTGGCAGAAGCTGCAACAAAGCAAGCTGCCATACTGAATTCTGAACCTTTTGAACCCGTGACGCCAGATGAACATGGAAATTCTATGCCAGTTGGTTCATCTGACAAGAAAGTTTTAGAGCAGCAAATGGATGTTGATTCAGAGAAGGTGCACAGTCCACTGGCCATGGATAAAAGCTTAACCAATAATGTGCCTTCTGATGAGGGGCAGATGAGACTTGTACAAGGTAATGGCCATGAAGCTTCTGGTGCTAATCCCTCAAGTCTGGATGGAAATAACCAAAATGGAGTTCCAGTTCTGACAGAGAACTCAATAAACAGAGGAGATATTATATCTACTGTTGATGTTGAAGTGGAGATTAAGGTGAATGATGCTTCTGTTGATGGGGATGCTGGTGATGTTATTATGAGCACAGAAATTATGGATGGCTTAGCTTCTGTTGAAGGAGAGAGTATCCTAGAAAGAGCTGATGACTTTGACAAAGCTGATATGATGGAGGTTTCTAGTGACGGGGATGATAAAGTAAATCAAAAGAAGGATGAGGGAAAATTGCCTGTCATTGATGTGGATCTTACTAACTCTGAATAGGGGAATTCAGAATTGGATGGGGAAAGTGTCCCAATTGTTCAACAAGGGATAGAAACTGCTGAAGAAACCATGAAAATATTCCCTCTATTCTTGGATAATTTCTGTGAACAAAATGAAGCACGGCTCCAAGGTTAATCTCATATGTACCTGGCTGATAATGATATGGTTGTTGCTGTAGTGATTAATCAGATTTTTTCGGCAGTTTTCCTTTTCCTCTCATGTTCCTACCAGAACTGGACATGGATGCCCATCATTTTGTTCTGTTATGCCCAAAAGAAACCAGGTAAAGTACTAATCTGGTTGCATGTACTGTTCGGTGTAACTGTTGTTAGGTCGGGGAATCTTTATATTTATGAAGGAAAAATGTTGTATTCACTTCTCCTCTGTTGAGTATTCAATTAATGAATGGAAAATTTTGATAGTAGTAGCCGAGGGCATGATGGTTCTGCTCGCCGGACCCTGGGGCTGTTCGCGGTTGTCACATGTGGTGTTTTACAATACCGGCGTGAGCTTATCCTGGCTGTGTCCTTGTGTTCCATTGATTGAGATCGTTTCTCGATATTATTGCCACCGTTTAGAAGATGGCGAGAGATAACTTCCAACGTTAGGGCAGCTGCTTTGAAAGTCGATTGTCATGTGTGCATTTTGCCATTTGGGATTTCTAAATATTCAACTTCCATTGCAATTCTCCGACTTGTGAGCTATGGCTCGAAGCATCCTAGCCATTGTGTTTAGTTCCATGCATTGCAAGACGTCTGGAGATTTGAGATTTGAAGAGGTAGCTTGCTAGAAAAGACAGAGATGATAAGCTGACACTATTTTTCATTTTCATGTTTATCTTTTCAATTAAATATATTTTTATTTTTATTTTTATATCAATCTTGATTAATTGGTGTTCAACTAAATATATTTTTAATTTTTTCATGTCAATCTCGGCTTGATCACCCATCTCAGCCATAAATTATTATCAAGAATTTGAATGAGAATTGAATGCACTAAACAATCTCAATGGATAACGTGATTGAAGTCATCGTCCCATTCGAGCTACGCTTGCCAGAATGGAAAATGATGCGTGGTCTCCTCAAATTAGTTCGTGTATAATATGATACTTTACTTCGTAAAGATTTTTTTTTAAATGGTTTGAAATATATAATATAAATTTGGATAATAAAATTATAAATAATTTTTTAATTAATTATATATTAATAATTCTAATCAAGAAATTAAATTATATTAAAATATAATAAAAGAAGTCAACAATATTATAATTAATAAATTATCTAAATGAAATGAAAGAGATAGATAATATGAATCAATAAATAAATGATACAAAGAAATAAAAAGTCTTGGAATAAAATTTTTTAATACATGAAAATTATTGAAAAATAAAAAGCATACATAAATTTAGTGACAACCTGGTTATTCCCGTCACAATATGTCTTGATAGACCTGTTTTGAATTGAAAATTAATGAGTTTAAATTGGTAATTAACTAACATAAATTTTATAATGAAATAAACCCCTAAACAATATCTAATGCGCTAGAAAAAATTTAAATTAAAAATAATTATTTAAAATTAAATAAATAAAATATAATAATAATAAAGTTTTCATGTTAAAATTCCTTCATATAGTCTGAATCTCTAATTTTTTTCATATTCTTGATGAATTTGAATTTTAATTTCAAACATGTTATTCTTTTTTATTTGGATGAATTATTGGACTTACGATATATAGTTGGAAAGTTTTAGATTTCTAGTTTCTATCACAACTTTAATCGAAGCAAAATCTCATCGGTAGCTCTAGATATGTCTCAAATAGTACATGAAGGTTTTGTTTGACATATTTGACAAAATTAGTTTACTAACTTTGATCATTTGAAATATTATGTTTTCTAACTATATTTGACCTAAAAATTTATCACAATATATGTTTATATATCTAATATTTTTCTGTAAAATTTCAGTTTTATCCAATATATGATTTGAAAGATATGTTCAATCTCACAAAACTAGTTAGCACATATTTTAATGCCAAATTTAGATTTGACTTGATTCATATCACAAATTTAATAAACTTGTAAAATTAGATCAAGTTTATCAATTTTAGTGATTTTATATAAGTTAAGTTTAATTTTACTAGTTTTGAGTTTTTAGTTCTATTTAGCATGTTAGATATATGTTAACTCCTAAAATTATTAGTTTTTATGAGTTAATTTGTAATTTTAACAACTTTGCTTTAATTATAATTACACTAACTCCAGAAGTTTTAATTTAAATAAGTTTTAATTTGATATAATTAAACTACTAAAGATAATCTTATTATTCTGGACAAAAATAATAAATTGAAGTTAATTCGATGGGACGTTGGTTCCAACAACCTAATTATTCAAGTTCCAAGCTAGATCAAATTCTAGACTGAATTTAATAATTATATTCAGTAATACTTTTGCTATTGGCCTAACAACATTCTAACAATTACAAGTAAAAAAAGCTTTTTTTATCTCAGAATATTTTTTAGAGACGTTAGAGACTAGCTAATCAACCTGGACATATACAAGTTGATGAAATAAATTAAACAAATTTCTATTCAACACTCACAAAAATAATTAATTGAAGCATCCCCTTTAGTTCCATAAACAAACCTAAAGCACTAGCACATGCCCTGTTTTCTTTATTCTTTGGTCACAATCTAACGTAGCCAACTGTTTGGAAGTGTGATGGGTTTAGATGATTTTTGAAAATATGTTTTATTTAAAAATTATAAAATTGATTTTTTTTAATGATTTCAACATACTGATATAAAAAATTAAAAAATATTTTAATATATTTTCAAATAAAAAATATTTTTAAAAAACATAATTACTAGTTTATTTACCCATTCACTTTTAGATTTGGCATATCCATTTTTGACATTATCATCCCAACTAAGCACAACCCAAAACGAACCTTTCTTCCTGCTGGAAGGATAAACTCAAGCCTCCTCTCTCTCTCTCTCTCTCTCTCTCTGAACTTGTATGCTTTTTACGTTACCCTATCAACCACTAGCTGCTTGCATAATTCATGCATGGTTTTCATTTTTATAAGCCAATATTATTGGAAGAGCCATCCATTATTGATGAACGAGTACTTCTTATGTTCTGTAAAAAGATCTAAAATCCTATATATATATAAATTTAATAACAAGATAGCAACTCGTCAGTAAATGATTCTGAAAACTATTAGATTTAATATTCTTGAATTCAATTATATATTGAGTCTAAATAAATATATATATATATATATATATGATAAGTGGCTAAACTTAACATATTTGAATTTGATTATATACTAATCTCAAGAAAACATGAGTTTGGTAAGATGTTATATCTAATATATTTAAGTTCAATTACATGTTGAGTTTAAGTAAATTAGTCTAATGAGTTGTTAGGTTTATATCCCTTATGCTTGCTATGTCAAATTCAATTAGTTTGAGAGTTATTGTAGATTCATGTTAAGAATACAAGATTTTGTTTATTTTTTTTTAAGACTTTTAACATGAATTATTTATGTAAAAAATGATTGTTTCTCTACATTTATATGTGTATAAGATATTTTTTAATGATGTACCATATTTTTATTTTATTAAGATGTGTAAGAAATACTCTCAGATCCTTTCACTTTTTTAAAATGACAAAGTTCATGGATTATAAATATTTTATAAACCACTTAAATAAGGGGTCATAATTTTCTTTCTTCAAGCACTTATACTTTAATTCTTAGAGTATTTATTTTATTAAAACAAGAACAAACATTTTTATTTTTAGAATTTAAAGTTTTTCTTATTTATTACAATCATTTATTTAAAATTAATAATTTTATTATTAGAGAATCTCTAAAACTCTACTTAAAAAACTGTTTTTCATGTTTTATGACTTGTACCATCAATCATATATTTTTTAAGCTTAGAAAAAGAAAATATTTACTATACATGTGATTAACCATTACTTAAGTTTTATAAAAGTTTTCTCACAGTAATTTGACATAACACTTCATTATTATTAAACTCAACTAGCTTAGTGGGTGAATCTAAAACCTAGCCTAAGTTGGATTAATAAAAAAAAAAAAAAATGTGTGAGTTAATCCTGTTAAACACAATCAAAATTTAGCTTAATTTTTATTTTAATATTTTTTAAAAAATAATTTTAAAATAATTTTATTTGAAATTAAATCAAAATCAGTTTATATTAACTCATTTAACTCGGTCATTGTGGCCCATTTTGTTTTCAAGGTCCATGGTTCCAATTACATGGACAATATTCTTGAGGGCGATTGATGATGTTAGTGGTGGGGTTTCACTTTTCTAGATTCCTGGATCCCTGTATCATCTTTAAAGCATTAGAATCCAAACGATCTTACACGTGTCGTTTTCAGGGTTCATGCCTGATGTTATCTTCTCTGCGTAAAGAGTTGCCAGGAGATTCCTCCTTCTTCTTTCAGGGTTCATGCCTGATGTTATCTTCTTTGCGTAAAGAGTTGCCAGGAGATTCCTTCTTCCTTTTTTTTTTTTTTTTGAATATTCTCAGTTTTTATTTTTCATTAAAAGGTTATCGTACGTTATCATCTTTCAATTTATATTCCATTTGTTTTATGATATAAATCTCGAATCTTGATTACTTTGGTGACATTAAGAGATTATTTTGGCTAAGATTTGGTTTAATATATAGATGGGCTGATAGTTTTTATCTGTTTAAAAATATGATTATAGTTACTATTTAAAATATTTTTTTATTTAAAAATATATTAAAATAATATTTTTTAATTTAAAAAAAATTAATTTTAAAACAACACATCAAAATAATCCAAAAACATAAAAAAATAACATTTAAAAAATTTAAATTTAAATTTTTAAAAAACATGGATTGACTCTCCTTTCCAAAACAGAGCCTTAAAGGGTAGCAATGAAGCTTGAATTTGTATTGTATATATTAAAATAATATATATTTAATTTTTAATTAAAATAATATTATTTTAAAAAATAAAAATTTAAACTTTAAATGGTTAACTAATCATAAATCAACTGACTTAATTTTTTTATTATTTTGAAACTCAATACAAATTAAATTTTAATTGACACACTAAATCAAATCAAATTTAATAAAAACAACTCAGAATCACCATCGTAAACTACTAGCCTTATTTTCTGTCAGAAATTGAAAGTAGAAAAAACTCTTTGGGGTTGGTATATTTAAACAGTCACAAAAGTCTCCAATTCCTTTCAAAAAAAATTTAAATATTTTTTTTAAACATGTTATTTTAAAATATTTTTTGTTAAAAAAAATCATAAATTCAAATTAACCTGTTTTACCAAAACAATGGAATTTAATAACCATGCAACAGCACAAAGTAATTTTTAAAAAATGCATTATTCAAAATCTATTGACATGAAGTAAAAACTACGTCCTGAAAATATTCCAAAGGATTACTCGTAGAAAGATGGTCAATTTCTAAGCAAGAAAACCAAATGGGAAGCCACCGGGAAATTTTCTGTCTTGAAAAGTAACGCCGCCGGCGCCAGCAGAGTTGCTTTCCATAGTTAGACAGTTACTGGGGAAGACCCAAATTACATTGGTCCACGTTCCTTAATTTTTATATTACCCGCTCCAATTATTATTTTTTTCTGGGTGATTTTTTTTATAAAAATAATTGAACTAATTAATTCTTATTTCCAATTGAATTAAGTACTTTATATATTATCAGATTTATAAAAATAAAACACCTACTATTTATATCAAAATTATAAGATTTATGAAAAAAATACTTTAAGCATTGTAGTACCTTTTGCTTTTCAAATAAAAAAATATTAAATTAAATTGATGTTAGGTGTTTTTTTTTATGATTTTAATATGTTAATATCAAAATAAAAAAATTTAATAGATAAAATTTAATTTTTTTAATGAACAAATTAGTTTAAATTATCAACTGAATTAAATACTTTCCTTGTTATTTTATTTAATACAAAATTTTATTTTAAAATATCTTATCATTGAAAAAAAAACCCTACTATTTAGAACTATGTTAAATTATTAATTATAATGAGACAAGGGTGGAATCAACCTTATTATATAATCATTATGTATACAAACGTGTTTATTTAGGGAAGTTATGTGAAATGTTTTCCAATTAAAAATATATAAAAATAATGTTTTTTATGATTTTATTTTTATTTTTAATATTAACTTATTAAAATTATAAAAAAATACTTGGGAATTTAATAATTTTTAAATGAAAATAATTTTTAAAAATGAAAAATACCCCTTGCTAAATCACCATATATTAACTTATTAAAATTATAAAAAAATAATTGGGAATTTAATAATTTTTAAAAATGAAAAATACCACTTGCTAAATCACCAAAGATCATGAATTTGATGTAATATAAGCTATTAAAAGCAAAAACGAAAACAAATTATAAGAAGCATACAGGAAGCTACCAAAGTCTCATCATTGCTAGTGGATTACATGCATTCCTTCCACCACGTAGATAGCGATTTTTATGTGGGTTTTTTTTTTTAATTTGACAGGGATGATTTTTAAAGTATTTTTTAATACATAAAAATAATATTTTCTTCATTTTTAAACATTTATATTTAACATTAATACAATAAAAATATGTATAAAAAAAAAGTTTCTTAAAAAATTTAAAATTCTTAACTGGTCGGCATTCCAAAACAGTATGCTAGTGCTGATACAGTAATGTCTTGTCTCTCTCCCTTTATAAGGGCAGGCAGTGATTAAGCTTTATCAGATTTCAAGAAAGCAAGAGAGAAAGAAAGAGAAGTTTTTTTTCGTAATTTCTAGTGGATTGCATGCCACCACCCACTGCTGGTGCAGGTTTATCTTGTGATTCCTCTCTTTTAACTTTTTACTTATTTATGTGGTTTTGGCCAGTGCATGCCATGCCAAAGCATTTCTATCCCAAGTGGGCGAGTTATCTAGCTCGTGTCCACTCTCACTCACATGAAATAGAGAATTCTGGTTAGCTTTGTTTTCTGGATTCTTGTTCAAGAATTTTTTCAAGTTTTAAAAGGCTTTCAAGGTGATGTAGTGTTCAGGTTCCTTTTAATTACATTAAGAAAAGTAGAGGGTTTGTTTCATTTTTTGAGTTTGAGTGGCTGGCGGATAAGGTTAGTTTCTTGGAAATTTTGTTGAAATACGTACATATTTAAAGATGACTCGCATGGCTTTGTGATGGTTTCCTTGAGCTCAATGTATAAAACTCTGCAGATTTTGGGCTAAATGAAAGAGTTTGATTTGAGCCTAAACTTTTTCCTGAATAAAACTTCTCTTGAATGAAAATATCAGCTCAAGTGTGATAATTGAAAGATTATTGGGTTGATTAACTGGTGATTAAGTGGTTTTTGTTTTGTTTTTGTTCTTGGTGACATGCAAGTTAGAGTTGGTTTCTCCGAGTTCATGTATGGAAATGATCCTGCTTAGTTTTTCCTGATAATTTTTGTGGGTTTTGAATTCTAATGTATATTACAAGTAATTTGTATAGAAATTCTCATGGTTCTTGCTTGCGTGCAGAATTTAAGGAAGTGGGCAGCCAATTCAATAGAGAAACTTTCTTGGTATCGGGTTTAGAGGTTGAAATTTCAGGGTTAAGAACAGAAAAGAAAAGGAACTTGCGCAGGTAGTCCATATCTGTCTCTCTATGCCTTTTCATGTACAGAATTAATTCTTCACTGGGTTTTAGCTAAAATCTCTTTAATTTCCTTAAGACTAGTTCAAGATGCATTGGGCTTGCTGTACTAGCCCTCACAGTTTTTGCTTTGAGCAGAGCAACTCGATAATATTGCCAGTGACTTGGATATATCCCACCTCGATTAAGGATCAATGTAATTGAATTTGGTTTCTGATCATATCTTATAACTTTGGTTATGAATTAAACAAAGATTTATATCGTTTTACTTTGTTGTAAAAATTAGTGTTAGAAGGAAATATTCATGACTTTTGAATTCTGTGGATGTCATTTTTTATGGCCAAGTGGGGCTTAAATCCTCAGCAGTTTTGTCGTTAATCAATTTTCTTTCACAATTGGCAATTTCTATCTTAATTTTCTCTACATTTCGAAACTTTCATAACCATGTGAAGATATGGATTTAGGAGTGGACTGATTTTTGTTGTTGCTATATTGTGTACTTTATAGCAAGAATGGTGGCTAGAACAGTGGATCTCCGGTCTGACACTGTCACGAAACCAACTGAAGCAATGAGGGCTGCTATGGCAAATGCTGAGGTTGATGATGATGTTTTGAGTCATGATCCCAGTGCGTTGCGGTTAGAAACTGAAATGGCAAAAGTCACGGGCAAGGAGGCAGCTCTATTTGTTCCATCAGGCACCATGGGCAACCTTGTTAGTGTTCTTGTGCATTGTAACATTAGGGGAAGTGAGGTAATACTTGGAAATAACTGTCATATCCATATCTTTGAGAATGGAGGCATCTCAACAATCGGAGGCGTTCATCCTCGGACTGTGAAGAATAACGATGATGGAACAATGGATATTGATTTAATTGAAGCTGCAATAAGAGATCCTAGAGGGGAGATTGTGTTTCCAACTACTAGGCTCATCTGTTTGGAGAATACACAAGCCAAGTGAGTGTTTGAACATGCATGAGAAAAACAATAACTTACTGTGTTCTGTTATATCCTTTTCATGATACTGCGCATGGAGAACTCGGTGTTTTCTAGAAGGTTTTGCAAGTGTCGTTCTTTTATTTACGATAGGCTGTTATTTAATAATTGATAACTGCATTATATTTCTGGATATTCTGTTTTTCTTAATTCTTTTTTATTTTCTGAGATTTTAGTACCATTGGAAAGAGATTCATCTTTTCTTTCACTGTATCTTCTACATTTTTAGTTCAACTGTTATGTCTTATGGGATGATCTCTAATCAATGCAGCTGCGGTGGTAGATGCTTGTCTGCAGAATATACCGACAAAGTTGGAGAATTAGCTAAAAAGCATGGTCTGAAGCTTCACATTGACGGGGCTCGCATTTTTAATGCATCTATAGTGAGTTAAATAATTTTTTATGTGCTTATTTATGATCATGTAATAAGTTTGGGAGCAAATTGCTCTTCCATGCATGTGTTGATTGAGATAACGCATATGCTTTTTTGTTTTCCATGAAGCAAAAGCATGCACAATCTACTGTTTCCACTTTCCAGTGTCTGATCCAAAAAATAAATAAATCTCTCAGGCACTCGGGGTTCCAGTTCACAGGCTTTTACAAGCTGCAGATTCAGCTTCGGTATGATTATGTGGCCAGGAATCTAATAGTCACTTTCGATATCAAAATGTTGCTAGTTAATGAATTCTGTTCCTTCATGTATCTCAAACTTTTGAACCAGGTGTGTCTATCAAAAGGTTTAGGTGCACCTGTTGGCTCTGTTATTGTTGGTTCCAAAAGTTTTATTGCCAAGGTAGGATGAAATTTTACTTGAAGGAAGAACGCCAGCTTTTTTGTTTTCTGGATACCAACTCTTGTATTTTCATACGTTCTCTTTTAGGCTAGAATCCTGAGGAAAACCTTGGGAGGTGGAATGAGACAAGTCGGTATCCTTTGCGCTGCTGATTTAGTTGCTCTTCACGAGAATGTTCTAAAGCTTGAGGATGATCACAAGAAAGCTAAGATGCTAGCAGGTACATGGTGTCCCTATTTATGTAATTTAGCCCTTTCCTTCTTGCGTTCTATAATACAGAGTCACTCTCTTTTTGCCCCCCGCCACAAATCAACCGATAATCTTTACTTGCTTTAACTTTTTAGAGGGGCTGAATCAAATCAAAGGACTAAGGCTGAACGTTGCTGCTGTTGAGACCAATATTGTGAGTAATTTAGTTGCCAGAAGTTCTAAAATGTGTTTCCCAGTTCATCAATTCATCTCGATTGCAAAACTCTTTCATAAGTATTTGTGATCTTATTATATTTCCCTGTTTAATCGAGTATTTTTCTGTAGACTCAACAAATTCATGCACAAATATGATAACATCTCTGTCTCGTGTGCATCTCTACGTGTGCCTGTTCAATGCTTTATTTAGTGACCCTGGACAAATGATACATTTACACTCGTTTTTAATTTTGTTTGACCAGATATTTTTTGACATAGTAGAGGGAGCAAAAATCACAGCAGAAAAGCTGTGCAAGAACTTGGAACACCATGGTATACTTGTAATGCAAGAGAGCCCTGTCAGGTCCGTTGAAACCCCAAATATTCCCATGAATTATAGCAAAAAAGAAAAAGAAAAGGCATCGCATCTCATTTGGTTTTATGTTGCTTGAGTTCGCAGTAACCATGCTAGTTTTATGTATGGTTACAGCCCGACGACAAGTCGAAAAACCATCTCAACAGTTGTTGGTTAAGGTCCTATGAGTGGTTCTATATATTAATCTCTAACATGGTGCCTGAAGATACATACTTGCATGGCTAGCCAATGCCGAGTTCTTTTCTCATCTTTCTTGCCTCTTTCAGGATTAGGGTTGTCCTTCACCACCAGATTTCAGAGAGTGATGTGCAGTACGCACTCTCCTGCTTTAAGGTAATTGATGGAACACTGCTCTCCGTTTATATTTTGCTTATTTCTAATGGCTATTCAAGAACAGAAACTTGAATCTCTGCTGATTTTAATATTGCAGCAAGCTTTGTCCGGGAGGGTGCAGGAAGAAAATGGCAACTAGTGGAAGAAACTGTATCAGTTCATGTTGTATCAGATACTGTATCAATTCTCAAGTCAACTCATGGTTGGGTTCAATAAACATGGAATAATATAATATAAGAAAACTTACATTGTATCACTTCATATCTTTGTTTGGGCTTATAAGCTTATGTGTTATGATCTTGGGCTCTTCCTTTGCTTTTGTTTGGGCTTGTGTAGTGCATGATTACTTTCGAGTCCTCAAAAAAGGAAGGTTTGTTTTTGTGGTTAAATTATATTTTTTAAAAATATTATAGATTTTTTTATTTTAAATTATATTTTGTATTTTTAAATTGCATGTTTATATCAAAAATGAATTTTAAAAAATAAAAAATATATATTATTTTAATATATTTTTAAATAAAAAGAAAAGGAAAAAGGAAAAATAATTATTGTAGCAACACAGATTTTCAAGGGTAAAAATCTTGGTACAAGAGTTTAAGAGAGACTTTGTGTATCCTATGATCTCTCGACTAAGGACACCCACATCTCGATTGCATACACACACTAACACACATATCGAGCTAAGTCCTTTTATCTCTTCAAGAATTGCCACACAACTCGAATTCAATTTTGATTGATATTTATAAAAAAAAGAAGAACAAAATAATCTGTTTTAATAAAAATGATTAATTTAGTGACTTATGATTTGACTCAATTACTAATAAGTTGATTCATTTTTCAAATCAATTTTTGAATTATAAATGAAAAATATATTTGCATTAAATTTAAAATTAATTTTTTAAAAATTACATTAATTTTTTTTTTATCTTTTCAAATGTTAGGAAGCATGCATGAAGAATTTAACCATTATAAATTACATTATAGAATTAACTAGATCCTTAGTGTTATGGTGTAGGTTATATTATTTTTTTAAATATACAAAAGAAAAATTAAACATTACTAATATTTTTCTAGTGGATAAACATTAAATGCATAAAGGTTGATTTGATATGATCTGATTGACTTCGTAGCTTTAAATGCAACTTAAAAAATTAATAAAAACATAATTTAACTCACAAAAACTCAAGACACTATTTTTAAAAATATATTAAAATAACAATATATTGAATTGATCCGGGTCAACCCAGATTAATTTATTAAATTCATGACTTAAATCATGAGACATGATAATCCCATATAACACACATCAAAATCAATTATAAAACTCAATTCTCAATCAACCTAGTATTAAATAATAGAATTAAAAAAATTAAAAAAATAACTTGAGTTAATTTATCAAAACCATGACTCGAATCATGAGATCGACATAACCTTATAAAAAATAAACAGAAAAAATAATCCAATTCAACTCGAGTTTATCTGTCAAATCCATAATTAAGGTTCTGAGACTATAATAACCTTATAGAAAGTAAGTTAAAACAAATTATGAAATACAATTTTCAATAAACAATTGCCAAATGATGAGATTGAAAATAAATTCAATCTAAAAACAGTATACAATAAAATAACTTAAGTTTGCCTAGGTCAACACAAAAAAAACATGACCCGAGTTATAAGATTAAGATAATTTTATAAAAATCAAATCAAAATAAATCATGAAAACTGATTTCTAATCAACCCAATATTAAATGATAAAATTAAAAAAATACTAATTAAAAAAGACAAAAAAAAATCTTAAGTAAACTAGGTTAACCCAATAAACTATGTACGAGATAACTTCTTGAAAATTAAATCAAAATAAATTAAAAAGCTTAATTCCTAATCAATTTACTATTAAATGATGAAATTTAATAAAAAATATTAATTTAAAAAACAAAATAAAATTAAGTTGACCAAGTTTATCCATGAAATGGGTTATGAGACTAAGTTAATTATATATAAAACAAATTACAATAAATTATAAAACTTAATTTCTAATAAATCATATATTAAAAAATAAATAAATAAATTTTAAAAAATATTATTAAATTTAATAATATTTTGTGAGGTAGTGCATTGTAAAAGCATCATCTTTTTTAATTTACTGTTAATAATAATAGTAATAGTATTAGCAGCTTTATTTCTGTCCTCATGTAATTATATGATAACATTCTCTATCATTGTTGTAACTAGTTTTTTTTTTATCTCCTTAAAAATCCTAAGAAAATATTGCAATAGAAAAAAAAGAGAGAATATGTTTTTAAAAAAATTATATTTCAAAATAAAGGGAAAAAATGAAATCAAGGGTGGAATTGGTAAAAACATGTTACAAAATGGTTGAAATTAGTTAAAAAATTGAAAATTAGAGACACAAGGATTGAATTGTAAAAGGTGGCAGCATGCAGGATCTTCAATTGATTAATTAGGGATAAAATTAAAAAACAATTATTGAGAAAAAGGTTGCAATTGGGTTAAAATAGAAGAATTGAAAAACCAAAGACTAAAAGAAAAGCAAACTTGGAGGACTTATTTAAAAAGAAAGAATATCCTTCACCAAAACAACACTATCTTATTTTAATTTTATTTTATTTTCTTAGGGTTAAAGTACTAGTGTTAGATTAATTTTGTAAAACTATGTTATCACTTTTTTACATAGTTATACATGTGAAAATATTTATTTTTAGAAATAGAAAACTTTTTGCTCATGCATTATTTTATTTTAATCTATTTTTAATGGCTTCCCAGTAGCATTAACTTCATTTTGGAAGACTGTTATTGTTTTTTACATATGCATGCGTGTGAAAAAAATTATTTTTAGAAAGTAAAAACTTTTTACCTATATAATTTTTATTTAATTTTTTTATTGGTTTACAATAACACTATTATTATTTAGTAAAATTGTGTTGTTATCTTTTTATGTATGTATGTTTAGAATAACATAAAGTGATTTAATTTCTACTATTTATAAATAAAAAACTAAAAAAAAAATCATTGTTACAGTAAATAGTGATTTATAAGGGGGAAACAAAGATTTTTTACTCTCAATTAGTTCTAATTAATATGGATGAATGTGGAAAATTATCCATTTTCAAAGTTTTTACCTATCTAGTTCTGGCTTGGGTTATGTAATGTACATATTAATTTGAATTAATCTAATCTATTTAAAATATTATTGTTTTAAGATTTAAAAAAATTAAAAAATGTAATTTTATTTTATTTTCTTAAAACTAATTATTTTTTATTGAATCTAGTGAGTTATTAATTAACAAAGTTAATTTTTATCCAATTTAATTTAAATCTAACTAGAAATAAAAAATAAAAATCAGACTAATAAGCAACTAAATATCCATATGGACATAATAAGTTTAATAACATTGTTCATTCATATAATATTTTTTTTATTAATATAATTGTTTGGGCCAATTTATATATATATATCGATTAATTTATGAATTATAAAGTTAACAAACATATAATTCTTTATTAGTTTTAAATTTTATAAAATTTAAATTAATAATTTTTAAAAAATAAATTTAAAATTTTACTGGTTAAAGATGTATTTTACCACTCATACAATATTTTATTAACACACATCGACATGTGCACGTACAAGTATTCTCAGGCTCTCAGCAGCTAAAACTGGACATTATCCATTTCAATTTTCATGCCCTTTGAATATATTTCTTTCCATGCTCTTACAGGGGGTAGTAGCAAACCTAGTCCTCGATACCAGCATCTAGCTCAGGGAGCTAATAACATGTCACCCCCATGGCATGCAGCCATTGAATTCTTTATGCAGCTTTTCGATTCTAAATGCAGGAAATATGTTTGTTACTCAAAATGGAAGTCTACAGACTTACCCTTTTGTATTATAAGTTTAATTCGTTCCTTTACCTAGGCAGGGATATAGTATTCTTTGTGTACTTTCATCAGAGTGATGATAATCGAAAGCAGTAAGATATTGAAGTCTGCACAGCAAAATTCCCTCAGTTGAACCCTACGCCTCTCTCAACATGGACGAAGCTTGTTTCTTGTGCTTAATCCATCGATTTCTATCTTCCACAGAGATTATGGACGATGGTTCTTGACATTCTTTGCCCTTTTTCTCCGAAAGGATGGAGGTTTGGGATTCCCAGTTACAGGAACACTCGACTTAGAAGCTAGATCAAAAAATTTATTATATAATTAAGTTAATTCACAAGTTATTAGATTAATATTAGTTAATTCAAATCTATTGTTTTTATTCAAATGATAATGATTTGTTTTTTTAATTTTTTTTAATATTAAATTGAATAAATACTAAAACTTAGTTGAGTCAATCATGTTTTACCAGGTTAATATCTTATTTGATATAGGTTAGCCTCTAAATCTTAAATTTCTTCACCCACAACATCTGAGTCGAATTAATAATAAAAGGCATAATTAATTTATTGTTTTCTAACCCATATAAATGTGAGATTCAGGATAATAAGTATTTGGAGGCCCTACTTTTACTTGCGTAAGATAACATTTCATTGTTGATAAAAAATATTATAAATTATATTATGAGATATCATCAAATAATTTAAATTTTTATGTTGAAATTATTCACATAATATAATATTAAAATCTTGTGATTAAAAAATCACAAGTTTAAATCTCATCACTCTATTTATTTAGTAAAAATTAATTATAAATTAGCATAACTTTGTGCACATTTTAAATTCAAAAATTTTTCATCTGAAAAGGTATATTAAAAAATAATATAGATAATCTTATTTAATATTTTAAAATTTTAAATTAAGATGATTATTTAAAAATTAAGATTTATTAATAATTAATATCTCATTATTTTTTTCCCCTTTCAAAAGCCTACATCTAAATAAAAGGGTAAGCACGCTCCCTCCCTATCCAAACTTTAAAACCCAAATCTTTTAACTTTTTAATTTTCAAAAAATAATTTTAAAAACCAACATCATTATGATAAATACCAAATATTGAGAAATAACACTTTAATATTATGATCCATTTGTATTTTTGAAGTTTTTTTTTCCTTTTTTAACTAATGTTTAGCATTTTCCATAATTATTTGTTCCCCTCGTTTTATATTTTAATAAAATCAATCACAATTGACCTAAATAATTAAAATAATCTTAACCCATTTAGTGATAAAAAATACTAAAAAAAACAAAGAAACTCATGGACATCTTCTTCAATAAAAAGGAGGACAAGAGGAGTTTAAGATGGTAGGAACGGTTAGTTGGGGATCACAAGAAAAATACAAAGAGGGAACAATAAAATATTCCATGAATGGAAGATATATCATAACTGTCTACTCGAGCTATCACACCGGAGTAACTTTGTGTTATAGAAATGAAAATCTAAATGACGGTCCACTAAGACGTTAAAATTACAGGATAATAATAATATAAAAAATAAAAAGAGTTGTAAAAATTGTGCTATAAGATTCGATAGCTAAAGAATAAATATAAAGTTGAAAGAAATTGAGCATTAAAATAACTGCCAAGATCTCAACTCATAAAGAAACAGCTATATTCTCATGATCTAGCAGGAAATAGGAGTGAAGTTTGAAAAATTAATTTTTCTTCTTCAATTAACACTTTCTCAAGGAAAAACTTTGGAAAGATAAGCTAAAATTTGTTATGAAAAATACCACATTAAATGTTTAATGGGTTACTTTGTTACAAACAAGATAATATTTATTAAAAACAAATTGTAATAATAACTTAATTAGTTAAATTTTAAATTTACTGTTCAGAGATTATTAGTTTAAATATCACAAATCTTAGAATTATTAGAGGTTTATATAGTTATTAATTTTAAAATATTTAAAAATTAAATAAAATATATATAAGCTGTTCTGAATTTTCATAATTAAAAAAAAAGGGTTGTAATATTATCAACAACATGTAACTTATAAAGATGTTATTTTAAAAAAATTAAAAAATTTGAATCTTCAAAAACACTACTAGTTAGCAAATTTCTTTCTTAAAATAGTGAAGGCTTGATACTGTGGTATAAGATTTTTTTAAAAGTATTTTTTTGATTAAAAATATATTAAAATAATATATTTTATTTTTAATATTAATATTAATATCTTTTAAAAACACCTAAAAAATTAATTTAATATTTTTTTAAAATAAAAATACTTTAAAAAATAAAGTATAACACAAAAATAAATGCTCATTATCTCCCTTTTATTTTATTTTTTGGGTACATTTTGGCTGAAACGGGGGACCATTTGAGCAGAAAAACACAGATTTCCATAGAATCATTCTGTTCCCTGAGAATGAAACAAGATGAAGCCAGCTAGCTATCTGGGCTAATACTTTTGTATTTTCCTTTCCAAAAAACAGAGTGTTATTCTTAAAAACTAAACTAAACTAATAGTAAAGCTTATTTCTTGGCCTCAACATATTCTAGGAACCTGATGCTAACTAGGTCTTGGATCCCAATGAAGGAAACCTTGCCCCTTTCTCTAAGTAGAAGGTTATAGGCTTCCCTTTTACAACAGTGTCTTCCTTGACTTTCGTGCCATAAAGCTCCTTAGCAAATATAAATAAAATCTAAAAATCCTTAGATCCCAGTGTTTTTTTTCCGAGTGTTTTTCAATGATTTGATATACAAATATAAAAAAATTTTAAAAATAATTTTAATATACTTTTACATAAAAAATATTTTAAAAATTAAATTACACCACACTGTCAAAGACAAAACTACAACAGCTAAAAATAATTATTACCCAAAGAATGATGACCCACGCCCAGTAAACATTGCGCAATCTTGGCCCATTGATGCATGGGAAGTTTCTGAGGGTTGGAGGTAGCAAGCCAGTCAATGATGTAATTGCCAGATAATAATTATCAACGCCCCAGTAAACATTGTTCATTTATGAATTTGTAGGTTTATGATATAATTATTAATTTTAAAATTTATAAGATTAGCTAAGATATATATTAATTGATCCAAATAATTATTGTCCATCATAACTTTTCTCTTAATTTAAAACAACAAATACCATTAAGAGTTAATTTTATTGTAGGGACATTGGCCTGTACATGAGTTTTGGTTATATAATTATAATTTTAAATTTTCAAGTTTAGTAAACTTTGATTTTGAAAAAATTATACATAGAATTTAATTTAGAGATTAGTCTTGAGATTAGGGTTTATTTTGTTGTTATTTATTTGTATGTAATATTTTCCTATTCCATTATTTAAAATATAATGAAATGGCATGTTGTATGCTGTGTAGTTTAGTTTTATGAATAGAAATATTCACTTTAATTTATAAATATAAAAGAAAGATGCTAATTTTTTTTCTTATAAATTGAGTTATCCAGACTAGTTTATATATATTATAATTAATTTTTAAATTTATTAAATATCTTATAAACCTAGTGCACAGGTAAATACATGCAAAAAAACAAAAAAAAACACACACACCTGGATGCAGAAGAAAAGAATAAATCCCATCCTCCATTAAGCCACAAACTCAAGTGCAGAAGGCACTAATCTTATCCTGCCACTTGTTAGCACATTTATGAATGATTGTCTTGGTATATCATGTTATCCTTACACATTTCCTCGTTTATTATCTCTTGTATAACTATTATATTGATTTAAAAATAAAAAAGTTTTCTATAAATTACCAAATAAAAACCTAGCATAAATTGAGTTGGAGATTGAACTCGTCAAATCTGAGTGAGACCTGACCGCGTGAACTCCAATGTTTGTTTTTAGAATTTTTATTCAAGATGATGCTATATCTTAAACCAAAGTTTTAGAATTGAATTAGCCAGGTCCACGTCCAATCTGAATTTGATAACTATGTCAATATTCAATATTTAGGTGCAAGGTGGGCACCATTTATTATTTAATCCACATATATTGCTTGCCGGTTGTTTAATCTCTTTAACAATTACAGCTCCTTGGCTTAGGTGGGGGAAGGAGAAGGTTATGATTGAGCAAATAGTCGTCCCCCTTAGCATCCCACCGACTGTGTCACAGTGTAGGAATCTTTAGCATTGCGATTTTACTCACAGATAGCTGTTGCTTCAATAATTTGCAAATTAAAGGCAAAGTGAAGAAGACATTTTGTGTGAAGGCACATCATCTTTACACATCCTTTTCAAGATCCCCATTACATATATAAAGCATTTTGCACGGTAGCTGGTCTATATATATATATATATATATATAAGAGCCCACGAAGATCTATTATGGTCTCTGCGAGACATCGAAAGACATCACAAAAAATGCAATCAAATCTGGGCTCCCAAGTTGCTACAAATTGAGCTTACCCCACCTCCATACTGGTACTCGTCACTTGAGTTCTCAACAAAATTTTCCACTATACTTTCTCGATTATATTTCATCCCCGTTAATTGTAGTTCAACCAGTACAATTACATCTGTTCTCTCAAAAAATCTCAAATTAAACAAAAAACTACAATTTATTATAATAAAGTGCATATACATGTGTGTGTGTGTGGTTTTAGTCAAGTTTGTCTGCACTACTTTCATGTATTTTTATGCCGACATCACTTCCATGTTACTTCAGTATATGTTTTTTATTATTATTTGTTATGATTGTAGTCTTAAAAAATAATTTTAGTTATGGTTTTTTCAAGTATTTTTAGTTAAAATTACTGTGAGACAGTTATCGTCCATATACTAATTAAATATACATAACCATGCAAACATACAAAAGAAAATAATTCTAGAGCCATCCAATATAATGAGCTCACAGCACTACTTGAGCTTCACTACATATGATCAACGCCGAGATGCAACACTACCACGAAAATGTACACACTTCTCTCTTCTCTTTTCCCCTTCTGGATAAAGGATATGAATTAAGTTACCAACACTTGTAAATATTGACAAACAAATAGGTAGAATGTTGGGTTCAAAGCATTTGATGGAGGTATGAAGGAAGGAATTAATGGCGGTACAAGATTTGGATGTGAGAAGCTAAGCAATTGCTTTGAAGGTTCGTCATCTTCCTTCATAAACAAGGGTTGTCGTCAAGTAAATCTTTTGTGCTTTAGTTTAGGAGAGGTTTATGTGTGTTCACGCGCTTTATGGGGTTAGGAGAAGTAATTAGTGTTTTTTAACTATTCCACGAGATAGGTAAACTCCAATCAAATCATGTTTTAAAAAGATAAATAAAGGTTGATTGATCAAACTCGATCGATCAATTCAAATCCTAGTTTAATTCTTTTATAATAACATTATTTTAAAAAAATAAATAAACCTTTATTATTTTGATTTTAAAACTATTTATTTATGTATTTGAAGTTACGTTTAAATGTATTTTAAAAATACATTTATCTTTTAAAAATATTAATTTAATGTAAATGGTTGTACTTATAGTTATTTTTGGATACATGTTAAAAGTATATTTATTTTTCAAAAACATTAAATTGATGTATTTTTTAGTATTTTTCGATAATTTTAATATGTTTATGTTATTTCAAGTGAAACGTATTTAAAAAGATAAATACTTATACGTACAATAATACCAACCATCGTGTATTTGAGTGAGACCATTCATGTTAACCTGTTTAAGATTTTATTTGATATTATAACACATAATTTTTTTAATTTTTTTTTTAAGTGCTTTTAATAATATAGTAACTTGGGTTTAATAAATTTGAAAAGTAACGCCAGCATATTTTTGTGTACCGACTCTATTGGGTCGCCATCAGCCACTCACACTGCCAAGGCCCAAACCTGTCGCATTTTAGCAAAGCAAGTGCAAATAAAACACACACTCTTATCATCTGTTTTCTAACCTACCTACTGACTTAAATTGTAGCTGTGGGCAGTCTCATCAGAAACCAAAGGGAACTATTTGACTCTCTCTGTCTTTCCTCTTTTTCTAACTTTATCCTCAGTGTTAACGTTGCTTGCTCCTTTACTGGAAATAAAATCTGATAATCTGATCTTCTCTTTAAGCATATTTCTGAAATCATCTTCCCAGTAACTGCAGTCTCTCTCAACCTTTTCTTGCTGGCTGCAGTATTTATCACTCTCTTTGAGCACAATTAAGTTAAATCTCCCTTCTTCTACCTTCAAATTTACTATACAACTTCAAAATGTTCATAACATAAATGCATCCACTCCTCGCCTTTCCTTCCCGCATAGAAACCATGCAAATTCTTGCACTGATTCCTCTTTGAGCTTCATTTAATTCTCAGCGCATCAACATCTTGAGTAGTTAGATGCTGGCCCGTTAATCTTGTTGCTGCAAAGAACATAAACCGGAGCTTTCACACCTTTTTTGCTCTTGAAGAGGAAACAGTATCTCCCAGTTTTCACCTGAAAAGGGGAATCAGTCTGTCTCTCTGTCTCCTTCTCTTCTCTAGGGTTATTTGCTCCACTCACCTTTCCTCGCAAGCAAGAAACAAAGAGAGAAAGAAGGAAGGAAGGAAGGAAGGAAGGAAAACAGGTCGCTAGAAGCAGGACGGCCAACAGTATCTTCAAAATCTCCTTGCAAGATCCTGACAAAGAAAGCAAGAAAACCCTAATCCAAATACCAGCTTAGATCGTCATTTACATGGATTTAGCTTCCCCGTCAACAAACCCCACATATGCAAGCCCTATAATCACCAGCCCCACTAACACCACCACTGCAAACACCACAGCAAACACCACAGCCACCTCAAGTTTAGCCACGAGCATATCCCCACCTTCCACTCCAAGTCGCTATGAGAACCAAAAGAGAAGGGACTGGAACACTTTCTGCCAGTACCTTAGGAATCACAGGCCTCCTTTAACACTACCAGTGTGCAGTGGAGCCCATGTTCTTGAATTTTTAAGGTACCTAGACCAATTCGGCAAAACCAAAGTCCACAACCAAACTTGCCCTTTCTTTGGCCTCCCTAACCCACCCGCACCATGCCCGTGCCCCCTCCGACAAGCATGGGGAAGCCTTGATGCTCTCATTGGAAGGCTCAGAGCTGCCTACGAGGAACATGGAGGGAGGCCAGAAGGGAACCCATTTGGTGCAAGATCGGTGAGGATTTACTTAAGGGAGGTTAGGGATTTTCAAGCTAAAGCAAGGGGAGTTAGCTATGATAAGAAGAGAAAAAGGCCCAAGCCAAAAGTAGCAGCGGTAGCAGCAGCAGCAGCTGATCCCAGCACAGGATAGTGGTTAAAATTTAAGAGTCAATGGCCAAGGGGATTTAATTCTTTTATAATAACATTATTTTAAAAAAATAAATAAACCTTTATTATTTTGATTTTAAAACTATTTATTTATGTATTTGAAGTTACGTTTAAATGTATTTTAAAAATACATTTATCTTTTAAAAATATTAATTTAATGTAAATGGTTGTACTTATAGTTATTTTTGGATACATGTTAAAAGTATATTTATTTTTCAAAAACATTAAATTGATGTATTTTTTAGTATTTTTCGATAATTTTAATATGTTTATGTTATTTCAAGTGAAACGTATTTAAAAAGATAAATACTTATACGTACAATAATACCAACCATCGTGTATTTGAGTGAGACCATTCATGTTAACCTGTTTAAGATTTTATTTGATATTATAACACATAATTTTTTTAATTTTTTTTTTAAGTGCTTTTAATAATATAGTAACTTGGGTTTAATAAATTTGAAAAGTAACGCCAGCATATTTTTGTGTACCGACTCTATTGGGTCGCCATCAGCCACTCACACTGCCAAGGCCCAAACCTGTCGCATTTTAGCAAAGCAAGTGCAAATAAAACACACACTCTTATCATCTGTTTTCTAACCTACCTACTGACTTAAATTGTAGCTGTGGGCAGTCTCATCAGAAACCAAAGGGAACTATTTGACTCTCTCTGTCTTTCCTCTTTTTCTAACTTTATCCTCAGTGTTAACGTTGCTTGCTCCTTTACTGGAAATAAAATCTGATAATCTGATCTTCTCTTTAAGCATATTTCTGAAATCATCTTCCCAGTAACTGCAGTCTCTCTCAACCTTTTCTTGCTGGCTGCAGTATTTATCACTCTCTTTGAGCACAATTAAGTTAAATCTCCCTTCTTCTACCTTCAAATTTACTATACAACTTCAAAATGTTCATAACATAAATGCATCCACTCCTCGCCTTTCCTTCCCGCATAGAAACCATGCAAATTCTTGCACTGATTCCTCTTTGAGCTTCATTTAATTCTCAGCGCATCAACATCTTGAGTAGTTAGATGCTGGCCCGTTAATCTTGTTGCTGCAAAGAACATAAACCGGAGCTTTCACACCTTTTTTGCTCTTGAAGAGGAAACAGTATCTCCCAGTTTTCACCTGAAAAGGGGAATCAGTCTGTCTCTCTGTCTCCTTCTCTTCTCTAGGGTTATTTGCTCCACTCACCTTTCCTCGCAAGCAAGAAACAAAGAGAGAAAGAAGGAAGGAAGGAAGGAAGGAAGGAAAACAGGTCGCTAGAAGCAGGACGGCCAACAGTATCTTCAAAATCTCCTTGCAAGATCCTGACAAAGAAAGCAAGAAAACCCTAATCCAAATACCAGCTTAGATCGTCATTTACATGGATTTAGCTTCCCCGTCAACAAACCCCACATATGCAAGCCCTATAATCACCAGCCCCACTAACACCACCACTGCAAACACCACAGCAAACACCACAGCCACCTCAAGTTTAGCCACGAGCATATCCCCACCTTCCACTCCAAGTCGCTATGAGAACCAAAAGAGAAGGGACTGGAACACTTTCTGCCAGTACCTTAGGAATCACAGGCCTCCTTTAACACTACCAGTGTGCAGTGGAGCCCATGTTCTTGAATTTTTAAGGTACCTAGACCAATTCGGCAAAACCAAAGTCCACAACCAAACTTGCCCTTTCTTTGGCCTCCCTAACCCACCCGCACCATGCCCGTGCCCCCTCCGACAAGCATGGGGAAGCCTTGATGCTCTCATTGGAAGGCTCAGAGCTGCCTACGAGGAACATGGAGGGAGGCCAGAAGGGAACCCATTTGGTGCAAGATCGGTGAGGATTTACTTAAGGGAGGTTAGGGATTTTCAAGCTAAAGCAAGGGGAGTTAGCTATGATAAGAAGAGAAAAAGGCCCAAGCCAAAAGTAGCAGCGGTAGCAGCAGCAGCAGCTGATCCCAGCACAGTTTAGTGGTAAAAATTAAAGAGTCAATGGCCACGGAGAAGCTGAAGCTATCACCAGCAGCTTTTAGCTATATGGGGTATATATATTTTCCGCACTTTTCTTTTCAGCATAAAGAAAAGCTGGTTAGTCATATAATGAACTTTGCTTATATTTCTTTCTGATATGATATGTTGAGATTTGTGGGTACCAGTGGATTTGCTTTTTAAGGGACAGCTGCATGGTAAAGACCTAGAACCAGCTGGAGCAGCTGCAGTAGTAGTAATAATTAATCGTCTCAGTGATACTAGACTAGCAGCAGAAATCATGTAAGCAAGTGCAGCTATACTTGTGGTAAGAAATTAATGTGTACCTGAACAAGCAAATCTGAGTTCTTGTTAATTATAAATGCTCTTAATTGAGTCTTTTCTTCACCTTACAATTCCATCCCTCTCTCATGGTGTGATGAGGAGTCCTTCTCCTTCCATCCTGTCCAAAAATAGAAGATATACAAGGGAAGTACCCCAGGTATCGTGTGTGTGTGTGTGTACACACACACATAGATTTTTCCCAATAAACAACTTAATTAATAAACAAAATTAAAATATTAATCATTTCTGATGGTACGATCAGTTTATGTTGAAGGTGAGGGGTTATTGCCAACTTGAAGTAGGAGATGATATTGTTTGAAGCAATCGATGTCGTCATATTTGTAAACAACTTAGCTAGGAAATGCTATGTTCTTTGTGCAGGACAGAAAATATTTTAAAGATGTTGCTAGGGGTATTAGCCAGTTGAGGAGCATCTGAAGAGTAGAATGATGAGCTAGCTAGCGAGCTAGGTATGCCCTTTAAAGAAAATCTAAGTAGATCTATATTTAGGCAAGAAGACAAAGCCTTGGATTCATCTTTTCTAGCACTGGTACCAGCTAAAGACACACATGCTACAATAATCTAGTACTTAAAAACATGTCTTGCCACATGAAGAAATGTTAGAATTTAAATTTTCGAGTGGCTATTCCATAATCCACCTGGACCGACATAGCTTGGAAATTGGATTTAGGATACAGCTTTGCAAGATTGCTTCTTTATTATATGGTTTGCAAAATTGAATGCAGGGAGAGGCAATGTTCTCATAATTTAAGGAGGAGGTCGTTTGTACTTTGTATTCAAGTGTTTTGTGGCCGACGTACGTCTCTAGATCATGTTTCTTCTTGAGTAGTTGAATGTTTTGTAGCATGCTGCATGAATTAGTGCTCCATAAACTATATGATAATATCATTAAAGCTCACAAGCTTTATCAAGTTATTTTAATACCAGGATAGTTAAGCTTTTTATGAGAAATGCTTGGTGAGATGGATTGCTATTTAGTCTTAGCTAGGGCACCATGGAACTTAAGATGATCCGTTCTTTCTGTATTTTCCTTGACTCATTCAATTGCTTAACCATACCTATATCTCTCTTGGGTGAAAGGGTTTATATATTAAATACATGAGTGATATTTTCTTAGTATCTTGCTTCAGCTTATGTCCATGCTTTTAAAGAACATCTTAATCTAAAAATTTAAGCTATTAAATGAGATAAAGAATAATTTTATATCATTCTTGAACATACTTTCTCAATTGAAATCTTTTTGGGTTTAAAACTTGTACATGTATATATTATCTTGTTCTTAATTTTAATAATTAGAAAAGAGATAGTAAAATTTGAACCCGTGACCGCTTAGTCATCAATACGTGGATATCTTGTCAAAAAAACTTAAGTTATATAAGGTCGAGAATAGCTTTATACACTTTAGTTAGAACTTGAGGCTGACTAGAACAAGTAATGGGGAACATATATCCTTTTTAGTCTAGTGATAATCTTGAAGAAAATAAAAGGAGGTGAAGTCTTAGATAATTTGACTCTCATCTTTGTCCATTCAACTCAGATAAAACTAGATCAAAGTCAAACTTTAATTGCACATTCTTTGCTTTATTCTGTGAAGAAGGTTTTAAGAGTTCTTTTTCTTTTTTCGTTTTAAATTTTATTCCTCTTTTGGTAAGCTGCACTTCTTCAGTGAGTAATGAGCTATGAGCTTTGCGTAGTGCTCCATGATCGTGGGATAAAAATGGAATCAAATGCATGATTTATGTCCATGTATATGATGATCTTCAATATAGAAAAAATATCTTGCATTCCGCTTTAAGAACCAACTTACCATCTTGATTCTGTGTTTTGCTATACATGCATGCATGAAGGAATTTTATTGAGAAAACCATTTAGAGAAACAAAAAGGTAATAATTTAATTTCGGTGTAAAATGTTCTCGAATTAACAAGTAATGACATTATAATTAAATGCACTTGCTAAATATATTTGTGGAATATAGTCTTTTTAATATTTAATATCATACATCATTGTTCATCATATTTTGTTTTTAAGGATAATAATTTCCTACTTCTGGCATGTAGTCAAGCTCTTTTTACGGCAAATGTTGTGTACCCTCACACAATTATAATCAACT
Organism: Populus euphratica; assembly: GCF_000495115.2. Taxonomy (NCBI): domain Eukaryota; kingdom Viridiplantae; phylum Streptophyta; class Magnoliopsida; order Malpighiales; family Salicaceae; genus Populus; species Populus euphratica. The sequence continues at coordinate 694,670 of NW_011499910.1, forward strand.
CTCAAACCAAAAATACAAGTTACCTCACACTTTCTTCTACCTTGGAATTTTGTTCCTTTCTTTTGAATAGGTGAGAGTTCCATAGTGAAATCCGAGACATAAAAGATAGAACTAGAGTTCTTAGAGCCCCGAGGAAATCTCAAACTTCAAGTTCTGAAGAAATCTCTGTAATATTTTATCTTAATATCTCCTCTCGAAAGATAATACATAAAGTTGTTTATACAAGAACATAAAACTAACCTATCAACCTATTTAGAGAAAAAAGAAAACAAAATTATGTTCTAATTGAATTGAAACTATATAATTAAACTAAGAAAGAAATTGTATAACAATCTGGGGATAAATTGAAAACAACATCTATTAGACAATCATGGTCGCTTATGATTGATGATAGATCATGGTTGATTGAACCATATTTTTTTCTTAGATTTGGGCTTGTTATTTTTGTGTCTTGCATCGATTTTGGAATGCAATTATAGATATGGATAGAACCTTTAATCAAAAGAGGAATAAGTAGGGCATCTTAAATTAAAAACCTACAAGTAAAAGAGGACTTTGATAGGTGTTATAGTGATACATAAGATCAAGATTAAAAAAATAAAATAAGTGATACATAAGATCAAGATTAAAAAAAAAAAAATCTAAAAGTAAATGGAGATTTTGGTAGAACCCAAGTGTTATAGTAATTTATAAGATGAAGAGACGGAGGAAAAAAAGAAAGAGGTATGAGATTATTGAAGAAGAACTCTAAGCGGAAAACAAAAAGGAGAGAGAGATGAAAAATTTTATGGTGATCAAGTTGTAAAATAAAATTTTGTATAGCTTTAGCTACATAGGTTCTAGCCTAGACATCAATCTAATTACAAGGAAGAAAAATAAAAAAACAAACAATCTTACTAACGGAGTAACAACTCAAACACCAAATTAATAAAATTAGAATTTAAATGGATCAAGTCAAAATGTATTCATGATTTCTATATATATAATCTGTATATCAAAATGAAGAATTCAGATTTCTGATATTTAATGAGATTAACTTTATAAAAATAGATTAACTTTATAGAAATAGATAGTTACAACTTATAAGTTGAAGAGATAAATACTAGCTAGAAATATTATTATTTTTAGTATGTTATGATTTTTATTTATTTTTTTATTTGCATCAATTTGTTTCTTTTATGTAGATTTTATTAACTTATAGAATATCACTAATTACTATAAAATTTTCCAAGAAGAAGAGTGGAATTGTCAATATGACGGCTTGTATAACAAAAATATTATCCTTTATTTTTTTTAATGATAATTATCATATTGTTCAAGAATGATGGTTGCAAATTACAACAATTATGAGTGGTGTATATATATAGAAATTTTAATTTAGAGGAATATATGCATTTGAGCTATTTGTTTTGAGTTTCTAAACGAAAAAGTATAAACCAACCCTGCCCACCGGGTTAACATCTATTTTTTTTATAACAATAAATAAAAATATTTTTTAAAATTTATTTTTTAAAAACTAAAATCCCAAAGATTATCATAATATAAACAGTTATAAAACACACGCATAATTATACAACGTGTCCTTGTAGCTTCATTAAATTAAGTTGAAGGTTACATTTTTGCGATGAGCTGCACGTTTTTACTTGTCCTTGTTATTCCATGCTACTCCCAAATTTACGAAATTTTGTATCTTAGTCCTCCAACTTCAAAACATTTTTAATTACTATAGCTTTTCGTTGCCCCACAAAAATTCTTTATTACCTCAATGATTTTCTTTTTTTTTTATTTTTTCCCGTGAATTTTTTTTTTTAACATTGATCCCTTAAATAAAATCATCCAAACTTATGTGGTTGCAAATCCTCTTGAATCGGTCGCAAAGCCGAATTTTCTATCATTTAGAACCAAACATTAGCAACCCAAATTCGTGGAAGCAAAATATTTTGCGAACACTATGCTAAGTTCTTTGGTCCACATTGGCTTTTGATATTCGGTCCCAAATCCTGAGATTTTTCATAAATTGTTTTACGAAATTTTGTATCTTAGTCCTCCAACTTCAAAACATTTTTAATTACTATAGCTTTTCGTTGCCCCACAAAAATTCTTTATTACCTCAATGATTTTCTTTTTTTTTTATTTTTTCCCGTGAATTTTTTTTTTTAACATTGATCCCTTAAATAAAATCATCCAAACTTATGTGGTTGCAAATCCTCTTGAATCGGTCGCAAAGCCGAATTTTCTATCATTTAGAACCAAACATTAGCAACCCAAATTCGTGGAAGCAAAATATTTTGCGAACACTATGCTAAGTTCTTTGGTCCACATTGGCTTTTGATATTCGGTCCCAAATCCTGAGATTTTTCATAAATTGTTTTTTTTTTGTAAGAATTTAGCTACAAAAAATGTTTACCCAAGTAAATTAATACTAAAATATTTTAAAAGTATTTATAATTTTCTTTTTTTATTAATTTAAAATACGAGATTGCATAAACACTAATTATTAATGTTGTACGAAATGATCTACACTTTTTTTTTCTTTTTTTTTCTTTTTTCCCGTGAATTTGTTTTTAACATTGATCCCTTAAATAAAATCATCTAAAATTATGTGGTTGCAAATCCTCTTGAATCGGTCGCAAAGCCGAATTTTCTATCATTTAGAACCAAACATTAGCAACCCAAATTCGTGGAAGCAAAATATTTTGCGAACACTATGCTAAGTTCTTTGGTCCACATTGGCTTTTGATATTCGGTCCCAAATCCTGAGATTTTTCATAAATTGTTTTTTTTTTGTAAGAATTTAGCTACAAAAAATGTTTACCCAAGTAAATTAATACTAAAATATTTTAAAAGTATTTATAATTTTCTTTTTTTATTAATTTAAAATACGAGATTGCATAAACACTAATTATTAATGTTGTACGAAATGATCTACATGAATAAATAATTAAAAGTTAAGCATTTGATTAAATAGTGTAATTAAAACATAACAAGTAAAATACATGGATAGATCTAGTTGGAAGGAGGTCGATCGAAGGGTGAGATGCTAGTGGTGAATATCGAGGAGGTGGGTTTGTAGGAAGCATGTCCAGTAGTTTCAATGTTAAAACAGAAGAAATTTAGAATAGAAGATAAATATATTATTCAATAATTTGCTTATGTATTTTACATTAGAATTTATCTAGCCATACAACAAAATACCAAAAAAAAACAGAGAGAGAATAAAATAGATTATAAAAAATATTTGAGCATCCATGATCGGAGAGAGAGAAGCTGCCGGCAACATAGAGGGCGGGTCGTGGCTATTAGAAGAAAAAAGAAGGGGTAGATTGTGACTTCTCAAGGCGACGGATGAGAGGTTGACAATGAAATGGTTGTCTCCGACTGCAATGGTGCTCTAAAGAGAGACAGTTTTTTGGAAGAGAGGGATCAAAATGGAGAAGAAAGGGTGGTTGCCAGATTTTAGATTTGGATTCGTGACGGCACATAGTTGCAAATTCGACCACAAACTAGCATTTAAAGAAAAAAAACAAGTAATGCAGTGGCAAGGCAGTCAACAGATTTGCTACCAAATTCTAGATCTACCCTCCTTCCAAGCACAAAGATTATACTCGATTAATTTACTTGAATTCATTTCAAGTGTTAAAATGACATTTAGTGCTACAATAAAATAAAATAGGGAAAGAAAGAAAGAACAAATTATATACTTATAAAACTACACATGTAATGCACGTATAATGCTGCTTGTTTTTATATTTTAAAAATATTTTTGTAAAAAATTAATTTTTTAAACTTTTTTATTTTAAATTCATTTTTTTAATGTCCTTAGAAAAATAAAAACTATAATATTACCAAATATAATTATAATTAGTAACGGTAAAGAATTCATAATGATACTTTTATTTGTATGGATGTCAATCATCTATTTTCAAATTTATTTTCAGGTGGTTATTAGAAAATTCATTATTTAAGCTTTCAATCGAATATAAGATAGTTTTAAAAGTAAAAGGTTGACATTAAATAAAGCTTTATTGTTAATTAATGATAATTGCACTGCTATGTCATGAACAATTTATTTAAATTATAAATAATATTTTTATCTTGTTTAATTGGAGTCAAATAGAAAGTAAGTAAGATGCAACCTAGTTTTATTGGGACAAGAAATAGAGAAAAGTTAGTGTCATTTGGATTTCTAACCTTTTATTTTTGAGTTATAATTTTATTTTATAATATAATGGATATATGTTTATCTATTCATGAAATTTTTTTATGTTTTTAAGCATGAATTTGAAGTTTAGACTCAATTTTATGATTTTATAATTCATATATAAAGATATAGTTTTGTTAAAGTTTAATTCTTTAAGATTAATTCAAAAATAAAATAAAAAATCAAGACAGAGATAATGGGTGATGGATTTAAGTCCAAGATCTGGCACAAATTCCTTCCACATGAATATCATAGCTTACCTTATTTAGATTGATTTTAGTTATTAGACCATACATCATTTTATATGGTATTCATAAATTATTATATAAATATTTAATTTAATCCATAAAATGTATAATCTTCTTTGGTTTGTGGCTATCGCCGTTACATTTCACACGATAATATTTTATATACAGAGAGAAAGAGAAGCATAAAAAACATTAATAGTATTATAAGCTCACGCGATCCTTTGGAATCTAAACTTGTACCCTTATACCTATAGCTTGCTGACCTCTATATCATACAGAAATTGCAGAGAGAAAATGGTTTTCTTTAATTAATAAAAAAATATTGAGAGGAAAACATATTGGATTGACTCAGTTAACTAGGTTAACCTGTCAAACCCGTGATCAAAATCATGTAACTGAGATAACCTCATGGAAAAAAAATCAAAATATATTATAAAACTCAATTCTCGATCAATTAAATATTGAAGAATGAAAAAAAAAATGATCAAAAAACAAATAATTTAAGTCAATTTAGGTTAACCTATCAAACTCATAACCTGGTTCATGTGACTAAGACAACTTCATAGAAACAAGCCAAAATAAATTATGAAGTTCAATCCTTAATAAATCTAATGTTGAAAGATAAAATTGAAAAAAATATTCATTTAAATTAAAGAAAGGAAAAATACACTTATGCTTACCTCGTTAACCTACTAAATTCATAATTTGAATAATGAAACTAAAATAACCTTATAGAAAATAAATTTTAAAAAAATAAAGTTTAATTTCAAATCAATCAAATATAGAATGATAAGATTCGAGAAAAAATCAATTAAAAAACAAAATAATAATAATAATTTAACTCATAAAATTCATGATCTGAATTATAAATTAAGATAAACAAACTCATTAAAAAATAAATTAAAAAAAACATGGTATAAATGAATAGTTTATTAACAAACTCATAAACATTCACCTTCTTATATGGCTTGGTATAGTTTTTGCTCTTATTTCACTTTCTTTTATTTTGCTATTTTTTTCTTTTCTTTCTTCAAAACTCTTTTACCCCTATCAATTTGATTGCCATTAATTATTGGTAATGTGATTGTCTTTTAATAAAATATTCACTATTATAAAAAACAAATATATCCCTTCTTTCTTATAACGATATATATCTTCTCATGTTATTTTTGGAACTTCTCAGGTTCATGTACAAGAATTAATAAATGAATAGTAAGGTTTTAATTTATTTATAATTTCATGTTAGAAAACACATATACCTTATATCAATGATGAATCAATATTAAATGTATGATTTTTTATTGCTTTTACTCCATGATTGTTGCTGTTTAAGTCAAAATAAATACACTTTTAGAATAGTTGCTAGAGGCATGAAAGTACCCGGCAAGAATCCTTGGACGAGAGCAAGGACGGATTGAATAGAAAGCTTTCTTCTTTTTGGCTTTGAATGATGAAGGGATGTAAAGAATATTTAAAAACAATACTAGAGACCATTCAACAAAAAAACCTCTAAGAATTATATTGAGATTTAAAAAAAAAAATATTGAAATAGTAATACATTATATTAATCTAATAGGTTAATTTATTAAATTTATAAAAACATGATAATTTTATAAAAAATAAATTAAAATAAATAATGAGGTTTAATATCAAACTAAACTATTTTTAAAGAAAGAAATTAAAAGGAGAAGAAAATTTTATTATAAAAAAACAAAAAAAATACCCAAGTCTAATTTTGATTATTATGTTAAACTCGTTATTCGATTCATGTTATGAATATAATTTTATAGAAAATATATCTATAAAAAAATTATAAAGTTTAATTCTAAATTAATTTAATATTAAAAAATAAAATTAAAAAAATTAACCAGAATTAACCTGTTAAACTTACGATGTAGATCAAAAAATCAAATTAGTTCAATTTCACCGATTTAATATTAAATATTAAAATTAAAAAAAATAGTAAATTCCCGATATTGCAATAATTATATATGAAGAAAGTTAAAAAAATTATAATATTTAATTTTTAAATAACATTATATATTAAATAATTAAATTAAAAAACTAAAAAAATATTTTAAAATAAAATATAAAAAATATAAAAAAAAACCTAAACACTATTTTAACAATAGTGTATCACGACTTTGATCACAGAGAATTAACTACATTCTTTATTTATGTTTTTTTTTAACTAAATTAATTATTAAAAAAAAAAAACTTTTTGCCTGTGTGAATATCGGGGACATAAACTAACCAGGGGGCCAATCGGATAAAACAATAATAATAAAGGAGCCCGCAGCCACCTCAAAAGCTGTCCTCATTGCATCATACCCGACACATGTCCGTACACACATATCCCGTAATCCACGGCTCGCTTAAGAGATGACATGTCCACTCCTACGTGGTCCCCATCTACACGCCTCCACGTGGAAGTCTGTACTACATGTTTCACATAGGGACCCAGCCTCGAATCTAGGGCTTCCTCTTCATCTGTTTGACACTTGGATTTGTTTCCGTCCGTTGGATGTAATTGGTTTTTCTTCTATCGAAGGGTATATTTTGTTCCTTTACTGTGATTTCCTCCGTGACCCAGATCCGTCGTTTCTTAATCATGAGTGATTGTTCAATTGGTATTGAATTTGCTTTGATTTTTTTTTTTAAATAAATACTTATATAATTTTTAATTTTAAAATATATAAAATTAATTAAGATATATATAAATTTTCCTGAACATCTATGTTAATTAAAAAAATACTTATTGGTGTCTTGTAATGTAACAAGTCTAAAAAAATGTGGTTGAATTTTTAATAATTATCTTGGTATTTATTTTTTTTATAATTTATTTTTAATGTTAATAAATAGTTGTTATACTAAATATAATATCATTTTATAATTTATTTTTTTGTTTGGTTTTTAGCTGAAATTGATCAAAAACTTCATGTTGTAAACTCAAAACTGACACAATTTATTTAAAAAAACAATGGAAAAAGTTAATTATTTAAAACAACAATATAGTTTTTAAATTTTTAATATGTATATATATTTTTAATAAATTATGTGGAATTTGTGCTCTTTATGAGGATTTTTTTATCAATTTATATCAGAATATTTGTTAAAATGATAGATTAAAGAATAACCTAAAATATAGGAATACGTTAGAATTAATTAAATTTATAGAATTAAATTGTATACTAGATCTAAGATCTAAAATATACGGATAAACTAGACTAATCCCATCAACATTATGGCTCAAATTTTAAAAAAATATAAATGTATTTAAAAGCAGAGTAGGATGAACTTATTTTTTAAAAAATATATAGTCTAAAAATAATTGAATTATTAAAATAATAATAATAAAATTATCATATTTATTTCTTTTATTACATATATGGGGAACACCTAACCTCAGAAGCGGGCGTGTCCACTCAAATTCAAACCCTATATATTTAACAGCATGTTTAAATCCATGTTTGATTAATGTTATTTTTGCTTATTAGTAGGGTTTTAATAATAATAATAATAATATCATAATTTAAAAAATAATTAATAAAATAATACCCTTTTTACATGACATGTTTGTATTTTAAAATAATATATATTGTTGATGTTTACAAATTATTCTATTTCATGATTTTTTTTAAATATATATTATTTTACTGATTTAAAAAAAACATATTATTTTTTTATTAAAAAATAATTATCATGATGGATTTGTCAAAATCATCACCCAACAATAAATTCAACTAGCTTGTGTCTTTTCAAGTAAGTCCTATTTGCATTTAATGCACTAAAGTTAGAAAAAGATATTTGATGAAATCCAAAGCTAGGCCCCCCATAATTAAACAATCATGTGAATTCAATGTATGCATGCGGCGCAACGCAAAAATTAAAATTGATTGTTTTTGTGCTATAATTTTTTTTAAAGTATTTTTAAATTATTTTTATTTTAAAAAATATTAAATTGATATTTTTTAAAAAATACATCATATACCGCAATATTTAACACACAATTAATATGTAATTATCAATACATATAACATAGAAAATATAAACATGAAAATGAAAGAGAAATAGGAAAAGAAAAATGAAGGAGAATAAATGTATTTTTATCATTTTCAATGGTAAAAGATATGATTTTAATTTTTTTCTGATATATATAAAATGTATTTTTTAAATCACTAAAATATCAATTAAAAAAACCAGTAATTGTATTTGGTTAATGTTTCAAGACTAAATAAACAGATACATAAGAAATAAAAACACGTATATTTGAAGAATTTAAACAAAAATATAAAATAAGATTGATTCTAAAAGAGTTTTGGAGGGAATTTTTATTCTCTTAAAATATAAAATAAAGTATGGATAAACATGCTTTTATTATTTTTCATTTTTTTTATTCCAGAACAATAATTAAATGCTATCCAGAATATATAGAGATATTTCCCCTTTAATTCAACTATCTTATTTTTTTAAATCCCGAAATAGTAATTAATCCAGAGTACAGGATTCTTTCACTCATGGTTCGGATTTTTCATATATTTTATTCTTATCACCCTTTTTGTTTTGTGAAGTAGCATTACTCTTCTTTTTCTTTTTTGTATTTATCAGCAATTGAAAATCTAGGGTTTTTTTTGGACTCTTACAACGAGTCCCCTGTGTTAGATCATCCCATCCTTGCACTGGGCAAGGATTGGTCATGTTTCTTTTCTTCTCTTCTCTTATCCTTTCAGAGAAAAAGGGAAGAGATCCCTCGTTTGTTCAGAAACCCTTGTCTACCAGAGGCAAATCTACTCAAATCAGTAAGATTTAGGGGCAATTCTCACTCCAGTTTCTGCTAGGATCAACAGATTTTGGGGAAACATACCAGTCTTGATTCTATGTGAGCACCCCAATAACGATAATTCACTTCTATCATGAAAACTATGATAAGAAAGAATCGAAATATACAAGTATGGCCATGAATCTACAAGTGTACCAACTTTGACAGTTTCTCAATGATGAAAGTACAACCTTGTCAGTCAGCAAGAATGGTAGATCATTGTCAAGAGCTCCATAAGTAATTTGTAAGCCATCTCAGTACACTAAAAGAACTGTGTTAAGAACCAAGGAAAGAAATTCTAGAGCTGGAATGCTTCCCCAAAAGATCGTAGACGCCATGTAAAGAAATGGTTGAACAAATTTCCCAATTCTCCTCTACATCTAACCCTTCAAAGAAGACATGCAGGAGAAACTTCCTTTCTGTTAGATCATTTTCTTTTCCTCTCACTAAACAAATGAGCACAGATTGGATGAAGACGTATGGGCATCATGCGAGCTGAGAACTTGGTATTTACAGAGTCAAAAAATTACAGTGGAATTCAGTCTCAAATCCTTGGGAGACCAAATTAATGAATCATCTAGGACGACTGTGAATCTCTTCATTAAGCTGTGTTATGAGACCAGGATTAGCTGTTGGTTTATTGTCACTTAAAACACGACTCAGCAAGAACAATTCTTCTGGGCTTGCCTTCTTGAATAAACCCCCAAGTGTCGTATCAACTTCAACAGGTAAAAACTGGCTCCCAGGAACTTTTCTGTTATTTTGATCCTCAGATGTTCCCTGGGAATGTCTTGCATTGGCTTTGGATTCAGGATGTTGTGGAATATGTCCTTGCAGCCGTGAATATGGCCTGGAGTCCCAATAATCTGTACAAACTCGATTTCTATCTAATGCTTCTACAGCCTGTTTATGAGGGGGGAAAAAGGAGAGCTGAATTATATTCAACGTAAAATGATTTGCCAAAACTGAAGCTGAGGAAAAAATTCAAAATCCAGAATTTTACACGGTATGGATGTTAAGAACTAAACTGTTTTCTTACAGATCCAAAGACATCAGCTTAAGGCCAGATATGATATAACATCCAAACATAATGCGAGTCTGTAACAAGGTTTACTGGTGTTGTTGGAAAGCTACCAGAGCTCTTACCATGGGAGATATATTTTTCAGCCTTGGATAACCAAAAACTATAAATTTAAGGTATATTTGTTGTACAAACATATTAGTTGTATTTCCTTTTCTTTTCAGAAATTAAATACAGGGTTTTTGAACTGCAGTTTCACTAATTTTTAGAACCATGTTATCTTAGGACCATAAATGTTTTTTTACCATAATTACAAGACCCAGTGTAGCTCCGGCAGGTCAACCTGGTGACCCAAGACCTGGCCTGGGCTGCATAAGAGGGAAAACTCATTGCTTTTTTTTTTCTTTTTTTTTTACCAAAATAACATCATTATTTTTCTTTTAAAAAAACTGTAGAAGGTTGGGATTACCTGGGTCAACCATGCAACCCAGGCCTTGACCTAGAGCTAGGTCAACCCTCAGTTCGGCTCTCATATCTGTAGTTTTTACTAGGCAAAATAAAACCGCCTCTTGTCAATTGCAAATAGTCATCCCACCATGTGTCTATGGCAAATAGTCATCTTAACCTGTGTTTCAAATTTGGTCAATTAACACCATACTGATAAAGTATTGGTCAACTAGCCCCAATAAATTACCGTCATTAAATAGGCCCTTAGGGAAGAACGAAATTGCACCTTAAAAGAACATGATTTAATTTTCTTTTTTTTCCCTTTTTGAAAAACTTCACCCTTTATGAATTCATGCAGTTCACCATCAAGTCACCACCATTTTAGCCACCAAATTACCTTGATGGTGGCACAGAAAAGATAACAAATTTGAGGCAGCTAGAATTTTTCAGAAGAAGTTCAATTCAGCCCCTACATTTCTGAAAAGTGCAAGACGGTCCATTTCACATACCCTAATTTATGGCAGTTATTATTTGGAACAACTAGAGAAAGATTATCAATGAATGACCATACATTCTGAAACAAGGCATCTATGAAAAAAAGGAAATCAATCAATCTAGTGAGCTTCAGTTAAAATGGAAAAGGAGTAATGAACTAAATTTGAAACACAAGATAGGATGACCATTTGCCTTGTTGTAATTAAAAAAAAGGATAAAGTAAGGAAATCAGTCTGCTGTAAAAATACCTGGACAATTGCTGGTGAAGAAAACCCAAACATTTCAAAGCCATCAAGACTTCCAGGAGGTTGTAAGGGAGGAAGATTCATTCTTCCAGATTTATGCTGCTTTGTGATCTCCTGATTCACTCTCTCTCTCACCATTTCCCAGCATCTGGCTGCTGAAACATGAATAAATACCTCATTTGGGCTATGCTCCAAGGAAACCTGAAAATACCATAGCACAACAGATTAGAAGTGAAATAAGCTACAATTTTTGCTTATCTCAATGCAATAACCAATCACAATCTCAACCACCCAGGCTAGAAGTTCATTGTTCAAACTTACTGCACATAAAAAATTTCAATGGCCCAAATCTAAACCATCCGCAAGATTCAATAATCCATTGCCTAACTGAAAGACAAGTTACTAGGTTATACTTCTCTTTTTATATTTTTTTTTGCTTGGGAGATGAAGGAATTTGAGCATGGGCAATCAACTCTGAGCACCTCAACCTGGAGTAATTTCCAATTGAACCAATACTCATCTGATTCTTCAATATACTTCATTAATATCACTTTCACCCAAAGACTAGCTACAAAACCAATCATCATGAATTTGCAGGGTTATATCACAACTCTTTAGGGAGGGCTAGTGATTTCTAACTGCAAGTTAATTTCATCTCAAGACGTATTGCCCCTGCCAAAGTTAGCTATATTGTGAAATTTTACATCAGAAAACACTGGTTAAAATTCCATAACAATGATCAGTAAAATTTAGTGTATACTGTATTAGAGAAGAGCAGCAATGAGATGCATCTGACAAGTACCAAGCAGCCATCTTAAAACCCATTCTTCATGTCTTGTACTATATGTGTATGCTATCACCAAAAAGTTCTCACGAAAGCTATGTAGAAGAAACACCATCCATATTTCTTTATTTGCTTAGAATTTCAGTAAGGATCACAAGAAGTAATGAAGACCTCACAGGATATTTAAGGATAGATAAATGAGAAGTATATTTTGCAACAATCAAAATGTTGGATGACAGGTTGCTATAGTAAGAAATCTTAACCAAAGGATTATTTGGAATTACCATAAATAGAGGACTATTTCGCCCTGCATCCAGTATTTCTGAGACATAGTAACACATATTGCTTGGATCTAAAACGCTTAAGTACCTAACTCGGCTTCTAAACCCTGCATCAAATAGAACAAATACGCATAAATACAGGTCTCTTCCTATTCCTTAACAAGGCTAATCTTGAACTTTATTGCCATTGTATAAAACACATGTGCAAAGTACCTTTGGGAAAGATTGCTTGGCTGTTGCACCATGACTTCCCAGAAAGCACAACCCCAAATTCCAGAGGTTCTACATTACAATTGATCCTTCGCACTACCTTGGCAATGCGGGGACCCTTCTGGCGGTAGTACCTGTCCAAATTATTTTGCGAGGAAGATGGGCTACCAGCCATAGTTCTTGAGTTGTCTACTGAAGTTGAGGTGGCATTTGCTCCCATCTCATCCTCAATGTTAGGCTTTCCACTGCCAGATGGCTGTGGTTGCTGACTCCCAGCATTTGCCATCCTGTTATCCTTGCCGGCGTCTCTATTAGATGAGAAGTTCTGAATATTCCTACCAAAACCTGCAGTGCTTGGACCTGCAAGGCAAAAGCCATTCGGTTGATTAAATCCCAAAACCTTTCCACCATCTTGATTATAGCCATCCTTCACTTGCAAAGGACCGGATGGAGAATTGTTTTCATCAGGAAACAAACTGATATTCTTTTCACTCTTTACTGCTCTGTTGATCACAGCGAAAGTTAAGATTGAATCTTTATTGTCATTACATGACCTATCATGCGAAATTGATAGCTTCTCTGAAAGTGAGGAATGGTTTACAGAAACATTTTCTTTTGTCCTTTCTGAAATTGGCTTCAGTTCATCGCCTTCATCATCACTAAGAAGAATAATATTGTCATTACACAAAGTTGAAGGCTTCTTCCTTTCACATTTCTCTGAAGCCAGGCCTGCAGGATAGGATGGGTCTTCTTGAGACAACTGGCAAGCTAGTGTCCTTAAATTTGTAGACAAAAGACTAGAACCTTTCTGGTTTAGCTTCAAATTGTCATTTCCCTTCTCAATTACTTGAAAAGAACTATGAGATACAGATGATGCCCTTGCATCTTTTGAAGGTATATCTTCAGGTGGTTTCTTCTCTTCTTGTGTGGCGATTTGCCAACAGAACCCAGCTGAATTCATTCTGAAGTCACCAGATATTATTCTCCCTGGTGAAACTTTATGGAGATCTGCTGACGCATGTGATCTCACCTGTTCAGTTTCAGTTCTTTTTGGAGAACATGATAATTTACCTTCTTCAGCATTGTCTTTGGAAACAAAAGAAGTCAGGGCAAGTCCAAGATCCAGTCTTGCCCATCGGTACACTGCACTCAATTTTCCTTCCAAAGCCTCCACAAGGATATTTAATTCACTGATGTCATAGCGAAACAAGAAAAATTTGGCACCCGAAACACATGAACACAGCTGCTTTGCATGATTCAGGCATGCATACTTGTCTGGAGAACAATGACACCCCACTGCAGACAGGTGCAAATCAAAAAGGCAAACACTGCATTCCCTCTCACTTGAGGCATCAAAATCACTCTCCATCTTCAGTGCTGGGGAAGAATTGCAGAGAAATTGTCTCCTCACACGCTCTGTCTCCACACGTTCCTTAACAAAAAAAAAATCCAAAGTCAAGAGGGAAATAGAATAACAATGAAGTCTGCCAGTGATAACTTTCATTGCTAGCATAATGACACTTTCCAGTTTCAAACTATCATCCAGGATTTCTGGAAGGGAATATTAATAATTCAATGATAAGATACCAGCAGCACAAACCATAAAGAATAAAGAAAATAAATAGCAAAGACTGAAAAGTAGAACAGTACTCCCCAATTCATTATAAGAAATGGAAATCAAAATCATCTGCCTGTTCCACAAACAGTACACAGCCAAATTGTGTAAAAAAGTTTTACCAACAATAGAGCTGAGATGGCATCTTGAGGCTGAGTCCAAGCATCACAATCTAGATATGCAAATACCAATCTAATGACAGCATCCTAGGACTCCAATATTTTCTAATGGCATATTTGAATTACTAATTTGATCCATGGCAAGCCAAGCTAAATTTTAAATGATTTGAAACAACTGCAATGAGACAAAATAAATTTCAAACACTAGATTCCCAGTATGAAAATCAGCCAGATAGTCTCATAGAACAAATCAAAGATTACCTTAAATGCTTTTGCTAATATCCCATCTTTTCCACACATGTCTTTCCATCTTAAGTTATTCAATTTAGTACTCTTAAGTAAATTCAGTTCCCAATGTGCTCTCACTGCTTCCCTTGCTGCCCCAAGCAACAGTTTATCATGGGAAATGGAAGTCCTCCGTCTCTGCTCACAGTACAGCTCTATAGCAGTCTGTCCATGGGGCAACCAGTCAACAGGAGCTACATTCACTGCCTCCGCACAATTGAAACCGCAATTAAACCCTGAATGATATGCTCGAGGAAAGGTCAGCACAAACTCTCCAGAATTCTGAACACACCGAAAGACAGGCACTCCTTTAGATTGTAGTATGTTGGGGGAGAGCTGAGTCACCTAAAAGGCAAAAGCGAGTTCAGGGCATGTTTTTCTTGTAGATATAAGAAGAAAGCAGTAGGGTAAAAGACAGTATGTTAATAATCATTTTTATCCATGCTATCCTAAGTCCAAAAAACTCATTGGAAAAATCAAAGAACCTTCAAATAAAAGGAATATAAAATCAAAGAGAAACAAACCAGAAAGAAGTTACAGCTAGAAATCATAAGATATAGAACACCCAAAGAGGAGCCTCTGTAGCTGACACAACTGGAGGATCATTGATGGCAAAACAAAACAAAAGGCGTCCAGCATTCCATGAAATAGAGCATTTCAGTACTTAAATTCCCGTGCTTTGTTCTATATCACTTGAACTTAAATCGTATCATATGGATTACTAAGCTGAATTATGTTTAACTTCATTCTTTCAGAAGATATCCACTCTTGGAAACAAATTATCAAAGAACAATGACAGCAGATATCACATTTAGCAGATAAAAGAACCATAAAAGGAAGATCAACACAATCCTTGAAAGATTCAGAGAAATTGAGCTAACCACTGTAGTTCAAGTTTATGAATCCAGGAGGAGAAGAATTCCATAAGATATAAATGTGAATAAAGACCAGGATTTGCAGGTGAGTCAACAAATGACATGCCCAGACAAAAGCTTAAAGAGCATAATTTTACGTGCATCCAACATGGTAACACAGTATAGGAACTTTTACTCACCAGCTTATGGAGTAAATCAGGTTGTTCTTCAAATAGATCAGGTAAATACTTTCTCATGGCCTGCTCCAATTTCACGGCATCCTTCCCGGGGACACCATACCATATTTTTTGCGCGCCCCAATGCATGTAATTCAGTGAATATAGGTGATGATCTTCAACATGCTGTTCTCAATTATGTGAAAGAAAAAGGAATGAGAAAAATAAGTAATTAGGCTCCAAAATAAATGCATGACTATGGCTCTACGCCTGGTTATAGAACAAATTAAGAACTGTTCATAAAATATTGAAAAATGAAAGTTGTTAGCCATAAAATTGAACTAACTATCCATCACTGGAGATGAAGAGTTCAAGGCTTGGTTATGGCTTTCTTATATCATTTGGCATGAAAAAAAATCATAACTCGGTTTATCCAAAATCCTAAAACTACTCGCCTCTCAATCATATTGCATATTAATTTATTCCAGGAGCAGTAAAGAGGCTATCCACGCCAAACCTAGTATAAAAGTGCATGCATGCACAAGCATATAGCACATACTAATACAAGCCACAAACAAAAAGTACACTCCAAACACATTCATCAAGAAACATAACAGCACAATATATTTGTTGATTTATGATTATTTGTTTATGTTGGACTGGAGCTAAGCATTTTGTCTATCTAAAAATAGTAGACTCAAGGTCTTACCCAACAGAAGGAGGAGAAGCACATCCCTATATACAGCCATGGCACCAAAACACCAGATATATCGCCACTTTCAAAGGAAAGAACAGATCCAGGAAGCCTCGGAAAGTTATTCAAGTTCCAGCCTGATTTTGTATAACGATCATTTGTAGCAGAACCAACTTCACTGGATGTTTTTGGAAATCCACTGCCAAAAACCCCTGTTTCCAGATCAGCTCCATATAGGACCTACAAAAGCCAACACAAATATAAGGACTCTAGTTCACTCTGTAATTCAGGTTGCAAACAAGGGAGAAAACTGGGACTGCAAAGAAAAGCAACATGATTAAGTAAATTATTTAACAAAAAGAAATTGAACATTCATATAGCACATCTACTCGCGAAACACACCTCAATTTCTTCAGTTGCTTTCTCTACAATTCGCCAATATTCACCCTCAATATTATCCAATGTTGGTTCGCAGTTCTCCTGAAGCATTGTCATGCTGCCACCTTTATTAATAGTATTCTCATCCTTCCTGAAGTACTGGGCCATGAAATCATCAGCATATTTCTGAAATTTATCCAAAGTAAACAGAGGACCGGGTTCAAACCCAAAACTCTCAGCTTCACAAAGACCAGTATCATTAGACCTTGAGATACTTCCAATATCTGCCCCACAATCTATTGCCATCCTCATGCATCTTCTCCTCTTCTTCCTGGTATGGTTAGAAATCGTTGACATCTTTCTCATAGAATCCCGGTTCTGCAGTTTGTCAACCCTCTGGACACGAGTTGCAAACGTAGAGCCCTCCCAAATAGTTTTTTCCTTAAGGGGACAGGGAGGTTTCCAAGAAGGAGGAGGAACAATGCGACAGATTCCATATTGTTCAGCTTTAGGCCGTATACTAGCAATATATTTCAATGTATCTTCAAACTCCTGGAAAAAAGATTACATACAAATTCAGAGGTCTTTACATGGAATACACTTTAATACATCACAAACAAGGATGTGGAGATTTTTTGTTGTTGTTGAAATTCAGACAAACAAAATATAACAAGCAACATTGCAGACCTCTTCAGTTGGGTAGAATACAGGAGCATCCTCAATGTCAGGCTTGCGAGAATATTCTGGTCGCCATCTTGCACTGACCTGTACCAGACATTCAATTATCAACCAAATAACATTGGAACAGAGGATAAAAGACACAAAGGAGTATATCAAAATACAATGCCAGATACACAGTTCCAATCCTCTAGGACACTTGCAACCAGTGAACACAGGAAGCTACATCATAGTACAAACCCTACCCACCCTTTAGTAGTGGAGCCAAATATGTGGTACAGTGCCAATCATTACATTCAAAATGAAATGTCTGTGGATCTATGTGATGATGGCTGTCTAGACAATAACATGGGTTAAAAAATGTTATAGAGGAATGGAGCTAATTGAACCAGACTGCATGAAAGGCTAATCCAAGCATGCAGGAAACAAAAAAGAAGAAGAAATAAATAAACCTTTTGGCAATTACTGCATTGTGGACATCCACGGAGCACTCCCTTGGGAAGTTGAGACCTCGAGGAGAGATTCTGCAATATAAATGGATTATAAGGCATCCAAAGTTGACATATAGGACTTGCACGTGAAAACAGAGATTCAGAAGCTGGATCTGTATAACTTTGCACATCATTTCAAATTCAAAGATAATGATGGCAATGATACTACGAACTAACTTGATTAAGCTTCGCAGAATCAGACTCATCCTCTGAACAACCATCCAAATGTCCATACTTTATCCAGGGTCTACGCCGGAGGGACCTTGTAACTTTTGCTTCATCCTCAAACCCCGTCTCCATCTTGACCGGCAATGATTCAGAAGCGCTCACAGTGGCTGAACAACTGACTACATTACTTTCTTGTTTTTCACCATCTTGCACCCTGTTCAAGTTGAAAGCTGCAAATGACTCAAAACCAGGTGGAACTGATGGGATATCATCATTCTCCTCCTTAACACGAACTCCAAAGAGTTCAGTTCCCATCATTACTGTAAACAAAAATAAAATCAACACTATTAATAACAAACCATGTTATGGACAGCCAACAACCAAAGAGTCCAATTTGACAATAGCCTAATTTCATAGCATTAAATTGTCCCATTAGCCAGAAAAAGATTCATTATAGTATCTTGTTAAAAAAACATCATGCAATTCATGTTATCGGTGATCCTTTCCATTCAAACACCTAACTTACATTCTCAAAGGCATGTATCAAACGCTATCCAAAACCTCAATCACAAAATCATAATCTCTCAAACTTAATCGACATGATCCAATTCATATTTCTCGGCAATCATATCATTCGCTCTAAGTATTGAATACCTTAAACATAGAACCCTAAATTTCGACTTCTCAATTCCACTTCAAAAACCATCATAACATGATCAAATTAGAATTTTTTTAAATAAAAAAAACCCTAAATCACAATTTACTGTAAGAAAATATGTAATACAAAATCCATAAAATCATTAATAAAATTCAAACTAAATAACCGTCACAAAAATTACGAAAAAAAAAATTCCTGAAATACTCAATTCAAGCAAAAAAAAAAAAAGTAAAAAATAAATAAGATAATAAAAAAAAAAAATCAAGTCAGGGTAAAAAATAAATAAGATAATAAAAAAAAAATCAAGTCAGGGCTTACATGTTCCTGATCCAGAATCTGTAATTCCCAATTCAGTCAAAGCAGCTGAAAACTCCACACACGCTACAGCCGAGTTTCGAAACCGAAAGTCAAAATCATTTTAAGAAAAAGGAAAAAAAACTTAACTTGAAAAAAGAAGAAGCAGAAAATCACAAACTGATTTTTAACAACAGATCTAACCCTAGCCCTAAACCCTAAAAAACGATGAAATAAAAGCAAGTCACACGTTTTTATTTTATTTTTTCGTGTTTTAATCAGCAGGAATTTATTAATTATTAAATGGGTATGCAGATCAAAAAATTACAAGCAAGACCCACCACACAAACACGCCTTCGGCCCTTCTTTCAGGTTTCAGTTTCAAGGAAGGCTTAGATCGATCCATCCATCAAAACAAAATTAATATGTTTTAAAAAAAGTACAAAAATCAAGTATTAATTGAAGTAGCAAGTGTGGATAAGGGTAAATACGGAAGATAATTTTTCTATTTTTTGGCTTATGTAAAAAAATTTCTAAAAAAATAAATAAAAACATGCATTTGAAGATTCAATAAACCTAACACAAGAACAAGAATTCTACGTGTTGAAGAAAGAAATTGGGTACCTTTTTTTTAATTATTTTTTTGAAGCTTTATGTGCTTTAATGATGATCAAGAGGGTGTTGTTTTCATCATGGGCTAGTTAAGTGTAATTTTAAGATTTTTATATATTTTTTTAATTTAAATCTCAAAAGCACAAGGGATCTAGCAATAAAAATAAATGTTAAGTGTAATTTTAAGATTTTTATATATATATTTTTTAATTTAAATCTAAAAAGCACAAGGGATCTAGCAATAAAAATAAATGTGTGTTTGGTGGGCAAATGAAATTAGATTTAGATGATACTGGATAGGATAGGACTGCTCTACGGGTGTTCGTTTCGTAATGCGGTGAGGTGTAAATAGTAAAAAAATTGTGTTTTGTTTTAATCCTGGTTTTGAAAATTCTTAGTTAATTAATATATATTATAATTATTTTACATCTATTTTAATTTTTTTAAAAAAAATTATTATAAAAAAATACAATTTATAACTATTTAAAAATTTATTTTTAAAATTATAACAAAAAAAATTAACATGATATGAACAAACATCTAATTTTACTAAGGTATATTGTGTGTTAGATTAAACACATTAAATTTTTTGGTAATTAATTTTTATGTTGCATTATTAATAAAATTACTTAAATTTACTTAAATTATAGTTACCGTTGCATTATTAATAAAATTACTTAAATTATAATTATCATTAAGGATGTAATTTAAATTAAATAATTGTTTTAAGAAATTAAGCATTTTATTTAAGAAACTAAATGGATTCTTTGAGAAATGAGTTGTTTCTACATAAATTATATGAATATTGTTAGAAAAATAATAATCAAAACAATGTTTTATTTATAAATAAAAGTATTAAATAGTTTAGTTAAGATCCTTACAAGTTGAGATACAATTAATTTTAAAGTATTTAAGGATATAACTATATTAAATATTAATTAATTATTACATATAAAATAAAAATAATTGAAGTTAGATATTTTTAAAATATTTAAGATTATTTAAAAAAAAACAAAATAATAAATGATCACTTCTCATGTTCTTTGAGGTGGAAGCTAATGTATCTTTAACTGATTTAATAAAAATCATATTATACTCTCAAAAGTTCAGCAATATTTTTTAAAATGATAATTAATATATTTTTACTATTTTATTTTAAAACAAAGTAATTAAAGATAGAAAAACAAGGAATAAATAAGATAAAAATAAGTTTTATTATTATTATATTACATGTATTGGATACGATGCAAGTAAAGTGTTATATCCAATCATATAAATACCCTTACGACACAACTAGATGCTATATTTTAAAAAATATAATTAATATATATTTTTAAAAAATATAATTAAAAATAATTTTTATATAAAAAATTATTTAAAAAACAGCAATTGAAAAACACAACTTTAATACAGACAGACCACACCGCCAGAGGAGGGAATCTAGCTAGAGGCGTGTCGGCAAGAGAATTAACCGGCGCTGTTAGTTAAGTTATCGGCAGTTTTCTATAAATGGTCAAGATGTTTTGATTTGTAGTCTCTGGATCGTCGGTGAATGATTTTTTAAAAGATATTATTCTCCGTTCAAGTTTAAGTCCCGGAACAAGTTTTCTTACGAAGATATGGTAACTAGAATTTACAATCTACTTAGAAACTCAGACTGTTAGTTATAGGTATTAATGGGCCAAACGATGGACTTGAAAACCAGACCAGGTTCACTTTCAATTGTTTTGAACATTAACCTAGTTAGCTGGTTGGGTCAACTGATCCCAAGCAAAGCTTACTGACAGTTAAATGGGTCTTTCTAGGAAGGTTTCTTTAAAAAATTAGTATGACTTGGTGACTTGTAAGTCGACTTAATGAACTATTGATTCGGTTTCTAATTAGGTTAGATCTCTGATCGAGTTTGATAATTATACTCTTAATCTATATAAGATATTGGTATCGTCATGGCCTTATAGTCATGCTATTTTTGGTTTTTAGCATATTTTAAAAAATATTAACAAAATAACATAGTTGAAAGAAAAAAAAATAGCATATCTTCAATAAAAAATATTAAATAAACAAAGAAAATATAGAGGAAAAGGTAATGAAGATATATTAAAAATTTAATTATTATATTATCAATATTATTAGAAATATTTAAATGAAATGGATACAACAATATTAAAAAAGTTAATCAATAAAAAGATATATTAATTTTTTTATTAATGTAAATATCTAATATAATTTATATACATCTCAATTAATTTTACAAATTTTAAAATTAATAATTATATAAATTTTTAATAACTTTAAAATTTATAAATAACCCGTGACATCACATCCACTTCAACCAATTTATGACTTATGACTCCCAATTTACTCCCGAACATTGGGAGGGAAAACCTTTTTCGTCCAGTTCACAAATTTATTTATAAATTAATGATATCAATAATGGGAAACCCCCCCTCCTCCCCCCAAATAGTGTTTAATTCATCTAAGAAGAGAATGTTCGGGTGGGAGATGTGATTAGTTTTTTTTCTAAAAGCTACCACACTTTTTACTAAAAACATATATTTTTTGTTTTTAGAAAGTGTGATGTGTGGTTTAAGAGGGTGGTATAAATAATATATAAAAGAAATTAATATATTATATATGATTTATAAACAATATATAAAAGAAAAAAAATGAAAATAATATCTATCTTAATATGTGATTGAAAATTAGATATATGACTTATTTTAAATAAATGGAGCAATTATTAATGGGTTCTACTAGGAAGTTCATGCTCTTCTCTAGGGGGAAAAGAAGAAGACTCAAACCCTACTAGGCTTTTCTATTTTATTTTTTTTGGATTTTAACAACACAAATATTTAATGGATCTCATTTGAAAAATATTTTATTTCTACATATATAATCCGTAGTATAGGTTATGTTTACAATTATATATATAAGCTCGGCACCATAAATTTTGTTATTTCTTTTAACCAATCATATTTCATACATTGTATTTATAGCAAGATAATTTTCATTTTTTATTTTTTGCTAAAAAAATTGTGGAAACAATGATTGTTATTTGAGAAAAAAAATATGTAAAGTTGATATACTAATAATAAAATCATCCCATTTATTTTTTAAGAAAACTTTACATAAATTTTGCAATTATTTCTTTTGCAAATGAATAAATATAGGAATAATTTTCTTTAATCAAACTAAAAGATCCCTTATTTCCTTTTTGAGAAAACCTCCCTCACTTTTTTTTTCTTTTTTGATGATAAAGGGTATAATTTGATTTACATATTAATTAAAATTAATTTATAATTTCTTACAACGATTTTAAAGAATTTCTCTTGTGTGGTCAAATGGGAGACCCATTTGAATTGTAATGGTAGCGTGCACGAAAGTGAAAAGTCAATGCATTGAACAAAACTCATCACGTTTTAGTATAGGGTTCAAAATATCAAGAACAAGAATCATGGTTTGGCATACGAGGGATAAGCACTAAACCACCTCTTTGTTTTATGCTTTCTGATATTATATCATCAAAGTATGAAATGGGATGCTAATGTTTTCAAATCATGTTTTTTTTTTAATCCTCAATATAGCCACAATATATATATATATATAACAAGAACTAAGTTAAAGAAAAATTAATTTCGGTTGTTATGGACCAATTCCCTTATGCTTCATATGTTGTTGTTTCTTGAACATAAATTAAAAATTGGATGTATTGTCTTCTTTTATCATGCATCATTATTCTATCTTCAAAACTCATATAACGTTTGATAAAAAACTAAGATATCTTACATAAGACCTCTCATCTTTCTAAAATCTCTTTTCTTCTACTCCCTTTTATTTTCTCAGCTAAAGCCATGACCACAACTTACAATTAACAATAAGAGTAGCCCTGTTATACCTTTTCCTCTTTTCATTAAAAAAACCTTATCCTTAAAATGAAGCGAGGATAATTGGGTAATGCTTCCTATAAAAAAAGATAATTTTAAAATTAATTACTTTGTTTTTTTAATTTTTCTATTCAATTAAGATACATGAAAGATCGGATGCACCCATTATCCTTCTATAAGGTTTAAATGGTAAGCCACTTTCCTTACCATATCTTGAAATAGATTGAAATAATAATAGATTGACTTTTATTGTTCCCTCCATCTCATGCTTACTTAGTAATACAACTAGAGTTTAAGGTAAACACAATCTTCTTCTTTAAATTCTTGTTGTTATTTTTTTATTGGTTATGATTTTTGCATGTTTTGTGTTCTCAATAGATTAAATTTAATATTTTTTAATACAATGAATCTATCATTTAATTTTTTTTACTGCTTGATTGAGAAATAACCTTGTAATATAACTAATTAGGCAAGGTGTAGTGCACCCATAAAGTGCCTAAAATAGAGTTAGTTTGTAGGGATGAGTGGTAACTAATGTTATACCTC
>NW_011499910.1:719440-721882 GCF_000495115.2 Populus euphratica
CTCTCTCTCTCTCTCTCTCTCTCTCCACACACACACACACACACACACATATATATATATATATAGTTAATTAGGCCTTAGAAAGTGGAAGGAGCATTAGTTAGCCTAAAAAGGCATGATTAAAAATTCATAAAACCCATTGTGGGTGCAAAAAATAATCTTAGAAATATCTTCAAGCTAAATCAAAATTTGATAATAACCATACCTTAATTATAGTTTAGAAAAGAATTGTGACCTATGTAATTCATATAATAATTACTCCACTATGAGTATGGATAATTTCTCTTTAATTCTTCTATGAACCATCTATTTTCCTTATCAATAAAACTAGTTAGAAAAATAGATTTTAATTAGGTTGGTTAGTTCCCAACTCTAATAATCCTTAATAATCTTCTTTTTTTTTTTACTTTTGATAATAAGGATAACGATAAGCCCTTACACTAATAAAAATAGCACATTCCTTTAGGATTATAGAAAGATTATGATTTCTTGATGGTCTCCTTAAATACTTTTCTAAACTTGTTTATTAACTCATGTTATGAAGCTAGTAGTTTCATGTTATGTGTTGGGGATGCTAGCTGGTGCGACATAGTCTAGCAACGACGGAGGCTCCTGTCGTGCCTTCTGTATGAAGAATTGGTTATGATTTTTGCATGTTTTGTGTTCTCAATAGATTAAATTTAATATTTTTTAATACAATGAATCTATCATTTAATTTTTTTTACTGCTTGATTGAGAAATAACCTTGTAATATAACTAATTAGGCAAGGTGTAGTGCACCCATAAAGTGCCTAAAATAGAGTTAGTTTGTAGGGATGAGTGGTAACTAATGTTATACCACCATTCAATTATTATTAGCCGTTTATACCAACTTTTAGGGTTATCATCCTTAAAACAACAACAACAAAAAAACTCTAGAATTTTGTTTGTAATTTTTATTTGTTATCTGTCCATGAATGATAAGTCATGAACATGTGAGGACTTATTGATAAAAATAAAATATATTATTCATTATATTTTCAGGCATCCCATGTGATTTCATAATTTATTGAGAATAAGTTTATATTATAATAGAAATTGTGTATACATGAGTGAATGTCATGAAGTGGGCATGTTTGGAAAACCTATCTGCCATTACTTAGATTATATAGTACATTTAAGAAAAAGGTAGTCCTTTAATAAATTTCATGAAAATGAATGACCATGATTTTTTAAAGCTAAGATGGGGCTCCAATTACCCCAAAATTTAGTGTTCTCAAGTTTAACCTTTTAACACACTTCATATTATCTAATATACTTCTTTACTTCAAATTTCATGTATATCTAAAAAAACCCTCCCCTATCTCTTTTTAGTGTCTTTTCATACCCTGAACAACCTACTGCAAGGTTTTTATGTATATAATGCATGATGACAATATTAAGGGAACATGCTTATACAATAATAAGCCACTTTTTACTTGATGCCTGAAGAACCTATGACATTTCTTTTTAATTATTATAAGATGTTTTGGGTTTCAGGATATCTAATGTAGCTTTTCTTCATACTTTTTACCTAACCTACTAAAAAAGTTATAACTTTCTATAATTCCCTTATGGTTGTTTTCTTGGATTCCTAGAAAAAGCATAAGTAATGATTCTTTTTCATAGGTGTACAATCCCAACCTTCTCAAAACCTTAATATTTTTTAGATTAGGCTAACTGACCATGACCTCCATATTATTTGAAGTACCTTTTACCCTTTCCTTTATCACTATATGGTATAGATGTTTAGTATCCCAACTATATAAATCTAAACTTGGGTGTTTTAACATAGAGCTTAGGCTAATATTTCTAGTGCAAATTTTAAATATTTTAGATGCTCTTTCTTAGTTTTACTCTCTCTCTCTCTCCCCCTCTCCACACACACACACACGTATATATAGTTAATTAGGCCTTAGAAAGTGGAAGGAGCATTAGTTAGCCTGAAAAGGCATGACTAAAAATTCATAAAACCCATTGTGGGTGCAAAAAATAATCTTAGAAATATCTTCAAGCTAAATCAAAATTTGATAATAACCATACCTTAATTATAGTTTAGAAAAGAATTGTGACCTATGTAATTCATATAATAATTACTCCACTATGAGTATGGATAATTTCTCTTTAATTCTTCTATGAACCATCTATTTTCCTTACCAATAAAACTAGTTAGGAAAATAGATTTTAATTAGGTTGGTTAGTTCCCAACTCTAATAATCCTTAATAATCTTCTTTTTTTTTTTACTTTTGATAATAAGGATAACGATAAGCCCTTACACTAATAAAAATAGCACATTCCTTTAGGATTATAGAAAGATTATGATTTCTTGATGGTCTCCTTAAATACTTTTCTAAACTTGTTTATTAACTCATGTTATGAAGCTAGTAGTTTCATGTTATGTGTTGGGGATGCTAGCTGGTGCG
>NW_011499910.1:722197-785597 GCF_000495115.2 Populus euphratica
TGCAAGAGTTTGAGTAAGGGACTAGTTGTCCAAGGGGAAGACGTGTCACCCCCAGTGCACCCTACCTAAGTTAAGCTGCATTGTTGTTTGATTGTTTTTTTCTGAGTCGGATATTTGTTGGTCTTTTCTAAAACTCAAAGCAGATTTATATTCGTAAGAGAGTTTCTACTTTATTGGGTTAAATCCTAACCGTTCTAAAGTCTGAATTTTAGCATTGCATTTATTTACATATTGTATCTTTAATACCTGATAGTGTATTTTATCGTATAATTTTACACCCCATAAATATTAAAGTCTACATCTGGATTAAAAAAATTAATTTTTTTTTATATGTTGGCCAAATCCTAATGGATAATTATAAACTGGTTACGATATCCATTTTTGAATTTTTTTACATGAAAAAGATGCAATTTTTTTATGAAAAATATAATTGGAAAAATTTCAGGATTTGGCCATATGCGACAAAATATATTTTTTTTTATTTTTTGAAAATGGAAATTGATTTAAAAAAATTTTGAGATTTTTTTTAAAAATGTTTTGAATTTTTTAATAATTTCGGAGGAAACCAGGTATTTTAATACTGGATTTGTATTTTACAGTGTAAATATACAACTCGATATTATGCAAAATGGGTAGAAAAATATACGAGAAAATCATATATTTTTTTTTAAAAAATGATTTCATATTTTTTTTTATTTTTTTATTATAATACACACACACATGCACATAGATATATAATTTATCTCCTGCATAAATAGTAGAACATGAATTATATTTCACTCTTACTATTCATGTAGGGAATAGCAGGGAGGGGAGGAAGGGAGAAGAATAAAAAGGAAAGGAAGGGAGGCTCACCTGGCTAAAGGGGTCGTGGCTGCTACGATGAGGTGGTTCAGTTGGTGGCTTAGGGGACATCAACTGAGGTGATGGTGGTTGGAGTTGGCTGTGGGAAGAAGAAGAAAAGGTTGCAGAGGAGAGAGAAAAGCACAGTGGCTGCTTGATGACTGGTTGGTTGTAGAAATGGTGAGGGAATGCCATGAAGATGGTGGCTGAGGCTGTGACAGATGGTGGTCGGCAACAAAGGAAGCAAAAGAAGAAGAAAAAACACATGAAAGAGGCTGCAGAGCAGAGAGAGAAACCGACGGTGGCTCTTGGTGATTGGCGGGTGGTTTTGTTAGCTTCTTGTGGTGGAGCTAATGGTGACCAAACCAGTGATAATTGTGGTGGAGCTAATGGTGACCAAACCAATGGTAAGGGTGGTGGTAGTTGAAGGCCACGGTGGAGAGAGAAAAAAAGAAGAAAAATTGCAGAAACTGACAAAAAAACTGGTTTTTTTGGCTGACTTTGAACTCACATTTCTCCTTTCTCAAGCCATAAAACTTATCTCTATTTATAGACGATGGAAGAAGGTAATCTTATTTACATTGAAAAAACATTTCAGCCCTTGATTCAGTTGGGAAGGATCCCAATCGTCGACTTAAAGTAGGTATTATGAGTTGCAAATCTGTGGACAAAAGCTGACTAAATTGACCTTTTTAGACTGTTACCAGAGATGATTTTTTGTCATTTAGCCTAAACTGATCACATGGTGTCATAGAGAAAGTGCATAAGATCATTTTCATATAAAATTTGTCAAATTTGATGGACATTAGGTACATTAAATGCAACTGTAAAGTAAGTAACCAGATCATCTTTTTTAGAGGAAAAAAGAAGATAATAAATAGTGTCGATTCCTATTTTTGCCAAAGTTTATTTCAGTTCTTCCTCTTTCAATTGCTTTCAATTGAACCCTAATTGACCTTAAATTTTTTTATTTAATGCAATTAAACCCCTAATTTCAATCAATTAACTTGATAAAAACTAAATTTGGTCTCTTAAAATTCCAATTTTCTCAAGTAAGCCAAAATTAGGCTCCCAAACTTAATTTTTCACTAATTAAACCCAAACTAAAATTAATTTGACCTATTTAAAGTATAATTAGGTCCTTGCACTTAATTAAATCCTTCAATTGGATCCAAATTAATTCTTAAATATAATTAAAATTTAATTTGACCCATGATTAAATTAAATTGGCTTATTAAAAATTTAATTATATCATTAGACTCAATTTTTATGCAAATTCATTCAATAATAATTCAATTTGACATTGAATTTGTATTTTTCTTCATTTTTAGGCATAATGAGGTATGATTAGGCTTTGAATTTTCTTAAAAAACTACAGCTTGATTTTTTTCTATTTTTGTAGCCCTTTTTGATCTGCTTTCTTGACATTGTCAGCCTTTATTTTATTTTTTAATTTTTATTTTGAAAAAAAAAATTAAAAGGAATAACCTAGAATTGGGTTATGACATTGTGTTTGGTCTCAACCTCTAAAGCTTATATTTGCAAGACTAGTCCTTTCATTTCTTTTAAGCTTCCCTAGCGTACAGTTTATTACCAACTTTTAAACTCTCAAACCCTTTAGTTAGACTTTGAGTTTATTATATTGGAACTTTGTGGTTAGTTCAAAGAAACCTTATAAAATGGGCCTTAAACCCTTCAACCAGTAAACTTATAGAATTATATCATAACCTCACAATTAAACTCATTGAGTAGTAAAATTGAAACCGGAGCAATTCTTTATGCTCTAGATTTTGGTCCTTTCTATGATCTTAACTTTAATAGATCCATGTTTTTTAAATTTTATTTTCACCTTTTCTAGCAGCCTTGGACAAAATTATATGTACTGTGAGTATCCTTTAAAGTTATAATTAACTCATTGTTAATTATGACTTTAACTGGTATGCTCCTAGGATTAGGACTCTCAATCATAGAATTTAAGGACATTCCATCCTTTTCTTTTGTCACTTTAGAATTTTATAGGGCAATTAAATCTCTTATCATATCATATCAGAGCCCATCAACCTTTTATCTTGCTATTCTAATTTTGAAATTATAAATAGTTTTGGACCTCTACATTTATAATTATGATTTTATTTTTCATTAAACATGAAGTATAAGCCCTTCTCTCGTTTTTTTATATGGGCCAAAGTCAATTTTTAAACTAGTAGATGAGCCCAAAAGTCTCCTTTATTTTGGATTGAAAAAAAAATATTAAATGAAATAAAATGGCAAGGGAAAAAATTAAAAAAAAATTAAGATTAGAATAAAAAACAAAAAAATAGTAATTAAAAGAATGAAGATTAAATTGGATACAAAAATTAAGTGAAATAAAATGCCGAGGAACGAAATTAAAAAATAAATAAACTATAAAAAGCATTAAAAAACAAATACTAATAAAAAGAAAAAAAACTAAAATTGATATAAATACAAACTAGATAACACAATTGATTTTTGGGAGATCGATGAGAAATTCAAGGCCATGAAAAAGAAAACACAAAAGAAATTTTTTTTTTCCATGAGAGCCTAATTAAAGCTCCACTATGAACATGCACTCCATGACTATGAAGAGCACAACTAGTCGCTTCCAATGTCATCATGGATACTAGTGTTTAATTATCAGAAATGCCAAATACACAACACAAAAAGTATAAGTGCCTTCCACTCATTGGCATGTGTATTTTTTTGTAATAACAATTTGAATGAGGGTCAATTAAATCTTTAAATATATATATAAATAATTAAAAAAATAATGTGGAAGAATAGTGTGGAAAAGACTTAAGTACCCCTAACCACAAGTTTTATTCCTTTTGTTTTAAAGGCAATATGATCATTTTAATGTGTATTCAAAATATTAGAAGATCAAAAAGCCTTTATTCTTAATTTGAAATTCTTTTATTTTTAAAGGTACGTAAAACATTATTATATTGTGTATTTAAAATATAAAAAGACTCTTTGTTTTTCCAATTGCTATGACATGGACAAGACCTTTCTACCCTTGAAACCAAGTTATATGAGGTTTTTTAGCTAGGGTAGAATGGTAATTTAGCTATTCCAAGCAACAGGTTAACAGTAAATCCGAGGCCTTCTAATTTATTTTTTAATTGTAATTGTAATTAAGACACCTTTCCCACCCCTGCCTTGACTAAAACACAGTTGACTTGCTCTGATAGTCTGATCTATCTATCAACCAAATACAAACAGTGAGTTCCATAATGCAGGTTCTCAATCACAGCAAAAACACAGGAAAGCGAAGGCCATTAGGCATTTATATCCTCTCTTTTACTTTTGTTTTCACGACATGGAATATTATTTTGCATGGTGGTAGGATTTTCTTGTTTAATAGATAGAAGTTAGAGCACAAACGTCAGTTGAACTACTTCATGATTGATATGCTTTAAGCTTTAGGGGTGAGGACACCCGCAAGAGTTTCACCGACCATCTGTATACAACTTTGAAGCGGGTAGGAATTCATGTATTTAGAGATCACGATGCAATTGAGAGAGGTGCCGACATAGAATGTGAAGTTGAAAAGGCAATACGACAGTCAAAAATGTCATTGATTGTCTTCTCGAGTGATTTTGCTTCTTCAAGTTGGTGCCTAGATGAGGTTGCAATGATTATGGAACATAAAAAGCATCATGCTGGGCACATTGTTCTTCCTGTATTTTATGACGTTGATCCATCAGAAGTCCAAAAGCAAACAGGTGATTTGGCAGAAGCATTTTCTAGAGATGGAAAGCTTTTCAAGGATGAGAAGATTGAGGGATGGAGGTCAGCTCTTTGCAAGGTCACTAATCTGGCAGGAATGGTTTTACACAACAGGTAATTAGTTTCTATAATTAATATTAAAATTGAAAACTCCATTGATTAGTACGTAGTGAATGTTACTTGGTCATCATTTAGCTACTTTTGTTATAAATCGTTAATCCTACATTACTTCAGATTAAGGAAATTGCAGAACAGGGTTACTAAAAACCTTTTAGTAGTTATCAAATCAACACATCAGTGGTTGCCAAAACAACATTGTTGTGGAGCTATAACTTAAGTGAAAGAAAACTGAGCTGATAAAGTATATATAGGGAAAATAGAAAATCTGAATATCCCATTGAGAAAATGTCTTGATCGGAGTAGTCTTTGGTGACTAGAGAAATGTTTTCATAATGCCCTGAATCTAACACATTCCATGAGTTAATTAATAATTGGCTAAAAAATAAGGAGTTTAATTGCAATTAATTGAATATAATAGTTTCCTAATGGAATTCATAAACTTATCAGTTAGGATAAGTAGATGTTTGTACTTTCCAGCCTGTTTAGGAAGCATTTCAATACTTTAAAGTATGGAGACGGGACCAGTACAGGCCCTCATGCAAAGGGATTGATCTTTTACTTTACTTTTAGGACTTAAATTACTACAACTAGGTTTCTGAAGATTTGACTTTCAGTGTGGCCTATCTAGGGAAAATTAATGTCTTCAATATGGAAAGAGAAATGGAAAACTGCAAGGCAACTGGGATAAGAAATGAGGCATTGGTGAGAAAAAGAAGAGCAACGAGGCAGTGACAAACCATTTCTTTTTAAATATGGGTTTTCTATTTTATTTTTATTTTTTCTATCTGCAGACCTAGGCAGAATTCATACAAGATATTGTCAAAAACATTGGAGAAATGTTGAAACGCACAATACTAGATGTGCCCTCGTATTTACTTGGAGTTGATGCTCAGGTGAAAGATATTAACAACTGGATACAAGACAGGCTTGAAGATGTGAATATAACAGTAATATATGGAATCGCTGGTGTCGGCAAGACAACAATTGCCAAGATTGTTTGCAACCTAAATTTCGAACAATTTGGTGATAATTGTGGGTTTTGGAAATAGAAATAAGTTGTTGGGTATGTTAGGGTTTTTGGACGAGGAGAGGGGAAGAAGACAACAACTTGGGAAAAAAAAAAGCAAGAATATATGTATTTGATTAAGATCAAGAGTTGGCAAATTTAACAAAAATTTAAGCCATTAAATAGTCAATCCATAGTGAAAGCCAAGGAGATGAACAATAAAAGGGTGGCTTATTGAGTTGTTAAGATTTGATGATTTTCATGAAAAATCCTACTTAAATCAAGATCTTTCCAAGGCTAGACTAGGATTGTCAAACTTGGATTTTATGAGTTTCTGTAAATATATCTCTTGTAAGATTTAGAAAATCAATATTTAAATTAATACTGATATAGAAGGTGTCATAATATAATTTTCAAGTTTCTTCCAAAATCATCATTTTCTTTTAAAATTCAAAAAATAAAATAAAATAAATAATAGCAACTTGACAGAAGCAAGTTGAGAAGGGTTGCAGACACATAGAAAAACAAAACAAAACAAACCCCAAACCATATAAAGCTTTAACCATAAAAACATCACCCAAACAACCATTTCTCATACAAGAAAAGTCAATCTCCAAGTCACCCCAGGACAACCCTCAAATCATCACAAAATAGCCTTTGCAAGCAGTTGTAGTAGCAACCACCTGTAAAGAAAAAAAAGGAGCAAACATTAAACTCTAATGTAGTAAAGTTCCCTTTACAGAGATCTATTTATGACACTACTAATGGGAAATCTAAGAGGGGATGTATTAGTTTCAGATGTTGTAAAAATTTCTCCCACTAGTAGCATCACTAAAACATAGTAGTAAGGAGAGAAGATAAACCTGGGTTGAAAAACAAAAGCATACATCAAATTTCAATGTAGTAGAGCTCCTACTATAGAGATCCATTTATAGCTTTACTAGTGGGGAATCTAAGAAGAGATGTATTATTTTCAGACCCTCTAAAATTTTCTCTCACCAATATTAGCATCAGAACTCAGCAGTAAGGAGAAAGGTAGACTTGGTCTGAAAAACAAAAAGAAGATTGAAACTTCAATAGAGCAGAGCTCCATCTACATGTATCTATTTACTACACCGTTAGTTAGGAATTAAAGATGAGATAGAGGCATCATAGATTCATTAGGTGTTCCTCCTCCAACAAAGACAATGCATGATTCCACGCACCAATAGTGGTGGTGGTGCGTGGTTCCACGCGCTGTTGGGATTACTTAGCAATTTTGGAAGGTTTCCACTAGTCCCTAGACAACCACAACAATATTGGAAGGTCAATTCCTAACCCCAAACCATTTATTTAATAAATTACTATTTTTTAGGATAAAATATTAATTGTGTGTATGTTTTTGGGATTGTTTGATGATGATTTATAATTGATTAAGCTGTTAGGACAAAAATTATAAATTTCTTTTTTAGTATTGCCAAGTCTCTTAAAAATAAATTATATTTGAGTATTAAAAAATTACAAAAATAGTCTTTTATTTGTACATGTATTTTTGGATTTAATAACTAGTTTATTAAAGTCAAGATAACTTGACATACATTTTAGAAGTACAAAAAAAAATTGTTTTGTTTATCTTAATATCAAGGATTACGAACTTATATGTAAGACGTGTTCCTAATATTAAAAGAAAAAAATACAAAAATATATTTTGACTCTAAAATAGCTATGCTTTAAGATGATAAGATAAGGACATCCTTACCAAGAAAGATTTTTTTAAAACCTTAAACAAATCAACGACTAGAAAATATAATAAGACCTTAGATTATATCAAACAATACAATTTATTTTATGTAAAGTATCTTAGGGGTGATGCGTCCTCCTATACACAATTAGTTCCTCTATCTAGACTCTAAAAACAATTATGGTTCCTAGTGACTAAAATATTAAACGACGACTCCATCCCTCTTTTTTTTATAAGAAATTTCATCCCCATTTTCTTATAAGAAACAAAAATTCCTTGTTCTTTTCCCTATCACTAGATAAATTCCTAACTCAAAAGGATGATCGTCGCGACACCGCACACATGCGATAAAAGGTATGAAGCTTAAAAAAAATTATATTGTGCATGTTTTACGAAAAAGATACATAAAAAAAAATTATTGAAGTAATAAGAGAGTATATGTTGAGGCATTGATTTCAAAACCGAATGCCCTTTCATAAAGACATTACTTAGCTTAGGGGCATATGTATAAAGCTCTAGTAAAAGCATTCTCTAACATCGTTATATGAACTCCCATCATGATGAAAGGTCATATTAATGGCATTAGGCATTTAATACTGAGGACTAACTATTCAAAAGGTCAAGGTTGGGAATAGACTTAGGCGATATGTTCCCAGGATGACATCTTCTGAACTTAGGATTCTCGACGGAGCCTAATCTCGAGCTCAACTATAGGCCCAATGATGATAATATATGCAGGCTAGGTCTAGAGGTTGGGGTGTTCATGCCTAGAGCCGTTGTCATTGAAAATAACTTTATAACTGATTAGACTTTTCTAAATCAATCTACTAGGTCATATTTAGTTGATTGTATTGGATTTTAAACTAAATAGGTGTGCAAACCGATCAAACTTTTCCTAACATAAAAATATATTTAAACAATGATAATATTTTCAAAGGAGTAAGAAAAAGATGTGGAATCATTGATTCAAATAGATTCAATAATCTTGATCAAATTAATAATATTATATAAAAAAAGCAATAGAAAAAAAAACCTAAAAAAAACTCAGAAAAAGCCAATAACCAATCAAAAAAATAAATGCTTGCAAATATTATAAAAAAATACCCTCTAAATATTTTTAAAATATCTTAATGATCTCATTCGATAACAAATTAAAATTGAATGAGAATGTGATAACCTAATGAAGAGAAAAATTAAAAAAATATTCATGAAGTTCGAGGCCAATAACTTAATATTGAAGAATGGAAAATAAATCAAATTAAAAAAATATAAAAAAATTAAATCAACCCGAGTTAACTCAACAAACCTATGATATAAGATCGGGATAATACCATTGAAAGGAAAGCAGGAAAAAAAATCATGAAACTCAAGATCCAATAACCTAAAGTTGAAGGATGAGATTGAAAAAATAATTAATTTTTAAAAAATGGTTTAAAAAAGAGTGAAGTTAAATCTGACTAATTTTCAAAAACAATGACTTGGGTCGTGAGACTAAAATTATTTTTCATCAAAAAATAAAAACAAATGAAAGAAGGAAAACACAAAAAAATCACTAAGTGAAATTCTTAATCATAAACAATAACAAATAGTTATCAAAATAATGAGGACCAAATCTGACATAAAAATAAATGAAAGAAAACAATGAGGGACTAAATTGAAAATTAAAATAAATTAAAAAGGTGATAAAAAATAGCAATAAAAAAAATGAGGACCAAAACTGGATATAAAAGTTAAATGAAATGAAATGACAAGGAAAAAAAATTGAAAAACAAATCAAGATTAGAATAAAAAAATAGTAATTAAAAGAATAAGAATCAAATTGGATACAAAAATTAGATGAAATAAAATGCAGGTAATGAAATTCAAAATCAAATAAACTTCAAAAAGTATTAAAAGAAAAACAAATAGTAATAAAAAAACGAGGAATAAAATTGATAAAAATACAAATTGAATGACATAATTGATTTTTGAAAGGGTAAATGCGAAATTCAAGGCCATAAGAGAGAAAACATATAAGAATTATTTTTTTTCACCAGAGCCCAACCAAAGCTCCACCATGAACATGCACTCCATCACTATGAAGAGGACAACACGTTGCTTCCAATATCATCATGAATATTAGTGTTTGATTACTGTAAGCAATGAATGTGCAACACAAAAAGTAAAAGTGTCGCTTACTCGTTGGCACATGTATATTTTTGTACTAACCAATTTGAATGAGGGTTAATTAAGTCTTTGAACATATATAAAAATAATTAAAAAAATAAAAGTGAAAATATAGAGTGAAAAAGACTTAAATACTGCTAACCACAAGTTTTATTCCTTTTGTTTTTAAAAACAGTATGATCATTTTAATGAGTATTCAAAACATTAAAAGACCAAAAAACCTTTCTTTTTAGTTTTCAATTCTTTTACTTTAAAAGTTATACGAGTTATTATACTGTGTATTTAAAATATATAAAAACTTATTTATTTTTTATTAATATGACATGGAAAAGATCTTTCCACCCTTAAAACCAAGTTATATAAGGTTTTTTTTTTAGCAAAGATAAAATGATAATTTAGCTATTCTATGCCATAGATATATAGTTAATATGAGGCATTTTATTTTTTTAATTATAATTATAATTAAGAGTGTATTTGAGATTATATTTATGGTGATGAGTTTAAAGTGTTTTTTGTTTAAAAATATATTAAAATAATTTTTTTAAAATTTTTTTTATATTAATACATCAAAACAATATAAAAATAAAAAAATTATTTTAAATAAAAAAAAATCAAAATTTAAAAACAACACCACGTTCCAAAACCCACCATAAAACATCTTACCCCCCTGCCTGGACTTAACAGTTGACTTTCTGATCTATGTATCAACCAAAGGCCGACAGTGAGTGCCATAATGCAGGTTCTCAATCACAGCAGAGACACAGGAAAGCGAAGGCCAGTAGGCATTTATATCCTCTCTCTTGTTTTCGTTTTCACGACATGGAATATTATTTTGCATGGCGGTAGGATTTTCTTGTTTAATAGATAGAAGTTAGAGCACGAAGAACTACTTCATGATTGATATGCTTTAAATGAACAACTAAAATATTAAAGGATTTGTGGGACACTCACAAGATGTTTAATTTAGTTGCAAATTGATTAGGATAACCCTGTTTAATTAGAGGGTTAATTTTATTTTCCCATCATTTTATGCAGTTCTTGCTGTTTTTTTCAGATTAGTGATATCTTCTGAGTGTTACTAGTGGTAAATATACTCCTTCATCCACCATGATGACTACTACTAATATCAAAGGATTTGCAAAATAACTTAAAGTTTTCTTTTTGGAATTGATTTTTAGTAACATGGGTATTTTTATTGTCCCATCATTTTAAATACTACTTGCTGTTTTTTCAGATTGCTGACATCTTCTGATTGTTACTGCTGGTAGATATCCTCCATCCATCTTGATGGCTGCTGTTAATAACTAGGAATCAAGCTCCTCAATGTGTGAATTTTCTTATCATGTGTTTTTAAGCTTTAGGGGCGAGGACACCCTCAAGAATTTCACCGACCATCTGTATACAGCTTTGAAGTGGGCAGGAATTCATGTATTTAGAGATGACGATGCAATTGAGAGAGGCGCAGACATAGAATGTGAAGTTGAAAAGGCAATACGACAGTCAAAAATGTCATTGATTGTCTTCTCGAGTGATTTTGCTTCTTCAAGTTGGTGCCTAGATGAGGTTGCAATGATTATGGAACATAAAAAGCATCATGCTGGGCACATTGTTCTTCCTGTATTTTACGACGTCGATCCATCAGAAGCAAACAGGTGATTTGGAAGAAGCATTTTCTGGACATGCAAAACGCTTCAAGGATGAGAAGATTAAGAGATGGAGGAAAGCTCTTTGCAAGGTCATTAATCTGGCAGGAATGGTTTTACATAACAGGTAATTAGTTTCTATACTTAATGTTAAAATTGAAAACTCCGTTGATTAGTACGTAGTGAATGTTACTTGGTCATCATTTAGCTACTTTTGTTATAAATCGTTAATCCTACATTACTTCAGATTAAGGAAATTGCAGAACAGGGTTACTAAAAACCTTTTAGTAGTTATCAAATCAACACATCAGTGGTTGCCAAAACTCCATTGTTGTGGAACTATAACTTAAGGGAAAGGAAACTGAGCTGATGAAGTATATATAGAGAAAATAGAAAATGTGAATATCCCACTGAGCAAATGTCTCGATTGGAATACTCTTTGGTGACTAAAGAAATGTTTTCATAATGCCCTGAATCCAACAAATTCCATGAGTTAATTAATAATTGGCTCTAAAATGAGGAGTTTAATTACAATTAATTGAATATAATAGTTTCCTAACGGAATTCATAAACTTGTCAGTTAGGATAAGTAGATGTTTCTACTTTCCAGCCTGTTTAGGAAAGCGAGGATACGATTAAGGCCTTTGAAATTAGTCTTGATGCCTCAAATCCATATGGAGACTGGACCAGTATAGGCCCTGAAGCGAAGGGATTGATCTTTTGCTTTCAGGACTTAAAGTACTACAACTAGGTTTCTGAAGATTTGACTTTCAGTGTGGCCTATCTAGGGAAAATTAATGTCTTCAATGTGGAAAGAGAAATGGAAAACTGTTAGGCAACTGGGATAAGAAATGAGGCATTGGCAAAAGAGAAAAAGAAGAGCAACGAGGCAGTGACAAACCATTTCTTTTTAAATATGGGTTTTCTATTTTATTTTTATTTTTTCTATCTGCAGACCTGAGTCAGGATTCATACAAGATATTGTTAAAAAGGTTGGAGAAATGTTGAAACGCACAATACTGCATGTGCCCTCTTATTTAGTTGGAGTTGATGCTCAGGTGAAAGGCATTAACAACTGGATACAAGACAAACCCAAAGATGTTAATATAGCAGTAATATGTGGAATTGGTGGTGTTGGTAAGACAACAATTGCCAAGACTGTTTTCAACCTCAATTTCGAGCAATTTGATTGTTGGAGCTTTCTGAAAGATGTCAGAGAAACGTCAAAGCAATACAATGGTTTAGTTCAATTACAGATGCAACTTCTTTCAGATATGAAGGGGGGATTCCACAAGATAAACAATGTAGATGACGGAACTATCCAAATAAGATATGCCACACGGTTCAAGAAAGTACTTATTGTTCTAGATGATGTAGATGATGTTGGCCAACTCAAATCAATTCTTGAAATGGGGAAATGGCTTTACAAGGGAAGTAGAATCATCATAACAACCAGAAATGGTCGCTTGCAAAGTTTTCATGATCAACCTTGTAAAGAGTTTAGAATTTTGCCTCTTCATGACAGTGAATCCCTTCAACTCTTTACTTGGCATGCATTTAGACAATCACAGCCTTCTGAATATTACTTGCAGACTCTAAAAAATAGAGCATTATTGTGGAGGGCTACCACTTGCTCTCAAAGTAATTGGCTTTTCTTTGTCTAGTCAAACTAGGGATTCATGGAAAAGAGCAATAAGAGAACCAGAAGCCCTTGATGGTGGTAAAATTCACGAGATTCTTCGAGTAAGTTATGACTCTCTTCAAGATGATCGTGACAAGAATTTGTTTCTTGATATAGCTTGTTTCTTCATTGGAGAAGACATAACCTTTGTGGAGAGAATTGTTGAAAGCTGTGATTTCTATCGGAATGTTGGAATTCAAGAACTTATCGACAGGTATCTGATATCTATTGATAAGGACAATAAACTGGCAATGCATCAATTGCTTAGGGAAATGGGATGGGAAATTGTCCGTCGAGAATCACCTGAGAATCATGGAGAGCGTAGCAGAATTTGGTGTCATGGTGATTCATTTAAGATTTTGAGAAAAAAAATTGTGAGAAGCTTACCTTTTGCATTTACTTGAAATAACAGTTTGCATGCGTATTTTTTGTGATTTCTGTATTCTATATATATATATTTATATATATACATATATACAATTGCTTCATAGCAGGGTTCCAGGTCTATTAAGAGCTTCATCCTTGACTGGGAACAAGTAAATATAGCCTCAAAATGTTTGGTGGACTTAAACACCGATGCTTTTGCAAGCATGAGCAATCTAAAACTAATCCACCTCAATAATTTGAGGCTTAAAGGAGGGTATGCAAATTTTCCAAAAGGATTAGTGTGGCTGTGTTGGCATCACGTCCCTTGGGATCATATACCAGTCGATTTTTATCTCGAGGATCTTATTGTTCTTGACCTATGCAACAGCAGTCTAAGACATGTTTGGCATGGAATCCGGGTACATTAATAATCTATATCGTTCTCTGATTTCTCTCATCAATTGGTGAAAACTACTAATTATTTTCTTGTAATTTCAAATAGTGTTTTCCAGGGTTGAAGATCCTTAATCTCAGTCGTTGTCATGGTCTAGTTAGAACTCCAGACTTCTCAGAACTCCTTTGTCTTGAAATATTGATGCTTGAAGAATGCACGAATTTGGCTGAGGTTCACAAGTCCATTGGAAACCTACAAAATCTTTCCTTTTCAAGTTTTAAGGACTGCATAAATCTCAAGAGACTTCCAGATGAAATGTGCAAGTTGACATCACTTCAAACTCTAATATTGTCTGGTTGCTCTAAACTTGATAGTGAGATACCGAATCACTTGGAAAAAATGAAATTCTTGGGGGTGATTCGTGCAGATGGACCTCTCATGAGTCAGTTTCAAAAGTGGGCTTCAAGAATGTGGTCCTGGTTAATGAGAAACGGCACATTGTCAACCAAGCGGTCTATCGATTGCTTACCATCTTCTTTGGTAAATTTAAGCCTTGCAAACTGCAATATAAGGGATGATATGATGCGTAATAATCTTAGTTCCTTGCTTTGTTTGGAACATTTGGATCTAAGTGGAAATCCATTTCAGCATCTACCTGAAAGCATTAGTAGCCTGACAAGGCTTGATACTCTTATGTTACAAGGATGCACAAGTCTCCAATCACTTCCAAGCCTACCAAGTAGTTTAGAGAGATTACTAATAAGCAATTTCGGACCCGTATTGGGACCACTGGATATCTACATGTTTGGTCGCCAAGAACCAGATAAGCTTCAAGGCCTGTTCAAGTTAGAACAATTGCTGAGCTTTGACGTGGAGATGATCTATAATGTTGGTTTGCAGAAATCAGAATCCATGAGAATCACTCAAGACAACACTAATTTTGGTGCAATGACAACAACAGCACAAGGAAAGACTACCATCCAGGTCCACTCTTACCTGTTTCTTATTTCGTGTGTTCATTGTCACGTGCATTCCAATGGTCCTAAACTGGCATTTTCTTAAATACTCGACATACTTTTTAAATTTGACATTCAAGAAAGGAATCCCTAAATACAGGCCCCTTGGCAGTTCCTATCATTCTATCCATTAGTAGTCTTTATCCTGATATATACCAAGATTGTGGCGTCCTTATTCTAGTGCATTTTGTGAATTATGACTATGCTGCAACAGGTATTTCAAGATGGTGGCATAAGTAACATATACCTGCCAGTGCAGGAGATTCCAGATTGGTTCTGTCACGCGACGGGAACATGCCATGCATGTTTTTGCGTACCTTCAAGTTCTAGTTTTGATTTCTGTGGTTTCAACATATGTGTTGTGTATACATGCTCTGACATGAGGGGTAATTTTGAAAGTTCTTGCCGTGCCAAAATAAGAATTGTAGCCAAAGGTCAAATTTTGGAGTATAGCCCAGAAATCTTTGGAGTTCCTGAAGCCAATGAGGATATGTTGTGGTTAAGTCATTGGACGCTTAGTGACAAGTTAGAAGCTGGTGATTCAGTGGCGTGTTCCATAATTTTGCCTGCTTGTTTTCAAGTGAAGAAGTTTGGCATTCACCTAGTTTCTCCGCATCAGAATTCAGCAGACAAGGAAGGTTATAGCATTCAATACCTCCCTTTGGCATAATTTCACACAAACATTTTCTGCACAAGTTTTTTTGATGACAGTTGATATCTCTTTTGCAAGAAACAATTTTTCAATGTTAATAGAGGCTCGAGCTTTTTTTTCAATCGATCTTAAAAGAATAATCTTTAAAAAATAATTATTACCATAATATCAAATAAATTCTAAAATTTTATTTGAAAACAAGGGTTGCACCATAGCTACCTTACACTTTCAAACGGATAATCAATGACTATTTAGATATATAGTGATTTTAATTTTTAAATGTATTTTATTTGAAGAAAACACCAAATTGATTTTTATAAATGTCTTTTTTAATAATTTTAATATATTAATATAAATAAATAAATAAAACTCATATTTTCCATCAATGAGGTGCATTTAAATAAATAAATTTATCTGAATGCTTGCCTACTTGTCACAAAATTTGAATATAGAAAATTAACAACTAGAGCATAATTCTTTACCATTAGACCTAGCTGCCCAAGATTTTTTATGACATAGTTTATATTCTTTCCTCTCCTCGTGTAATAAAATGGTGTTACATTAAATTGTTAATTTACGTAGGTATACAAATTAACAAACAAGCTGTCGTATTGATAAAAAGAAAAAAAGAAAAAGAAAAGAAAAGGAGAATATAAAAAAAATCTATCTGCCTTTTGGGCATATGGCTTGTAAATTGTGCTAATTTTTCCTATCTCAATAGACAAATATATCATTTCCATTATGCATTTAATTTGCATGCCATGATGCTCAATCCATTGTTTCAAACCTTTAAACAATCTTGAATTTTCTTAGCTAATTTTGATTTTTAATTTACTTTTAAAAAAATTACCCTATTAGTCCATATAGTTTAATCAAAATTAAACTTATTTATTAAATTTTGAAAAATTAAACTTTATAATCTGAATTTTACTATGTACATATTAGTTTATGTTCTAAGTCATTCTATAATTTATTCTATTTTATACTCATTAAACATGTAAACTATAATTTTTAAAAATTTAATAAATAAATATAATTTTAATCAAACTAGAGTAATTTTTTTAGTTTTATAATTTTATGCATGATTGTTTAGGAATATGATTATGATTATTTTTAAAAATACTTTTTGTATTGAAATATATTAAAATAATTTTTTTTTTTTATTTTTAAAAAATTAATTTTAAAATTAGTATATCAAAACAATCTAAAATATAAAAAAATAATTTTTAACTAAAAAATTCAATTTTTAAAAGATACCATACAATCATGTTATTTAATGTTATCTATATCATGACATTAATAATAAAGAAAATTACAAGTATATTTTTATGGTCACGTAATATTTTATTTTTTATTTAATTTTTGATATTAATATATTAAAATTATTAAAAAAAATTGAAACAATATTTAAAAGAGTGATAAGTTTTGGAGTGTATTTTAAAAGTGTATTTTATCCTATTTTTTTTAAAAATTTAATAATTTTATTGTATTGATATTAAAAAATAAAAAAATTATTTTAATAAATTTTTAATTAAAATTTATTCTCAAGAACTCTTTACGCTATCATATTTAACATACAATACAAAAACTAAAACATACTTTAAAAAAAGGATTAAATAACCTTTTAAAACCGAAGTTTAAGAAAATTAAAATAAATGAAGGCACTTCATAAGAAAAAAATTAGCAGTCGTCTAGATGTTAAAATTGGAAAGAACATATCATCCTAATAAATACAAGTATACAACAATATATCCCACGATACCTCCAGAACACTCGACTCTCTTTTCTTCAAATCCAATCCAGCCTGCAATTCTCACCAATACACACGAACGAGTAGTCAGTCGTTCAATCAAACCCTAAAACCCATGTCGATCCCTCCATCTTCTTCAACATCGCAGCAATTCACTTACGCAGCATCGACGTCAGCAACAGTAGCAAACGGCGCGTATTTCCCTACCCCATTTCACCTCCAGCAATCGGAAACTTACCCCAAACCCTATGTCGCTCCACCTCCTACCGTCATGGCGCCCGTTTATGCGCCTGCCCCGATTGGACCCGTTTACTCCCTTCCACAGTACCAACAGGTCAGCAATTCTACTTTTGTCTACTGAATTTAAGTTTTTTTTTTAATTTTGCTTGTTAGGGCTTTTTATTTTGAATGATTATGTTATAATTGTGAAAAATTTATGTGAAGTTTGGTCCTTTTTGTGTTTTGTGAAGTGGGTTTTGGGGAAATGGATTGATTTTACGGTTTAATTGAGTGTTTTTGTGGTGATGTGAAAATCGAGTTGTAAATTTGTAATTATGAGATGAATTATTTTTATTGATTCAAAATTGATTAATATTAGGAACATGAAAATTGTGAGATTGTTAGTTATTTTGCTCATTTTGTTTTTGTGGTGGTTTATATGGGTTTTGGGGAAAATGGTTAATTTTAGGGTTTTTGATTGGCTTATTATTTTTTTTTTTGTGGTGATGTGAAAATACTTATTTTTTTTTTTGTGGTGATGTGAAAATTGATTGTGAATTTGTGATAATGAGATAGATTTTTTGAAAAATTGTTTCAGAATGGGTCTGGTTAATATTGGAATTTTTTTTTTTGAAGTAAATGTAATGGGCATAAATTGGATAGTCAATCTAATTTGGTTGTGAAATTTGGCTACTTTGATTTGGATTGTTTTCAGTTCTACTTTATTTGATAATGATAATTTGATGGGTCTTTTTATGTTTCCACTATTTTTTTGTTTTATTTTTCATTTAATCTTATTTCTTTATGGGGTGAATGATTTTGTGGTGTGTTTGAACAGGCGCACCAGTTGTTTCAGAGGGATGCACAAACGAT
Source organism: Populus euphratica (assembly GCF_000495115.2). NCBI lineage: Eukaryota > Viridiplantae > Streptophyta > Magnoliopsida > Malpighiales > Salicaceae > Populus > Populus euphratica. The sequence goes on from NW_011499910.1 coordinate 740,394, forward strand.
CACGCCTGAAGCACTTGAGAGTGTGAAAGCAGCCCTTGCAAATAGTGAGGTTGAACATAAAGCAGAGATTAAAAGGAAAGCAATTCCTCGTAAAGCTGCTGGCCAGACATGGGAGGATCCAATTCTTGCAGAATGGCCTGAAAGTATGTTGCTTCTCTGATGCAATTTTGTTTTTCTTTTGAGCTTTTCTATATAATAATGTTGGATTGACCATGGAAACGGTTCTTTAGTTGATATTGATTTTGGTCATTCATCACTTTATTTCTCATCTAAGGTGTTCACACTGTGCTGTTGCAGATGACTACCGTGTATTTTGTGGTGATCTTGGTAATGAGGTGAATGATGATGTTCTTTCAAAAGCATTTTCGAGGTTTCCTTCTTTTAACTTGGCCAGAGTAAGTTGATGTTTCACTCGCATCACTTGATTTCTTCTGTATGAATAATTGTTTGCCTAGTCTGTGAAACTTCTACATTTCCTGTTCAGATTTTTCTTTGAAGCGCACAGAGCAGTGTTTTTCTGTGTACTAAGGTAGGCTTTGTCTACAATCTACATATTTCCTGGACATCTTGATCATGTGAATAACTTTCAAATTGCAAGTTGATGTAATAATCTAGTTCACTGCTCTCTCTTTTTTTTTTATCATTATAAAATTTGAGAGTCAATTTTTTTTTCCTTTTTTATTTTTATCATTATAAAATTTGAGAGTCAATAAATTAGGCCCTCCATAATGCTTGGTTTTGATGGTATTGGTTCAGTTCGTGGACCAAGCAACATTTATCATCTTCAGTATTTTTTCTTGGACAGGCATGTGATGAATTTATTTTGTTTTATTAGTATGATGGCGTAATCTAATAAATCCTTTAAAGATTCACCTTGAATGAGCATTATCTGGGTTAAACTAGGCCTGTTTGTAGATTTTTTTGGAATAATCCCCATAAGGTTTTTTTCACCTTACCTTTTCTGAAATTTCCTTGTGGTATGTGAGTCTAAAAGGGAGTGTTTTTCCATAGAAGATTGATTGTTGAAATAAGGTACAAATTTTAATCATGTTTTTTGGGATTTGACCATGATGCTCTGTCTCTGGTAGTTTGAGTTTGGTCCTTGGTACCTCATATTCAATCTGTGTGGGTGGCTGGGAGATTGTGGGCTGTGATCATGTCGATAACGCATGTTTGTTCTATTGTGCCTGTTCATCGGCACATGGAATGCATTTGCTATTATGTTTTTGCTGTTTGTATTTCTTTCCCTTTCCTGGTGTTTTTTTTGTTTTTTGTTTTTATTTGTTGGAAGCTTCAATGGTTACTGTATTATGCTTATGCTGTACTTCCTCACATAATAGGTTGTCAGGGATAAGCGAACTGGAAAGACCAAGGGCTATGGATTTGTTAGCTTTGCTAGCCCTACTGACCTTGCTGCTGCACTTAAGGAGATGAATGGTGAGTCAACTCTAATCTCTCTGCTTTTTTTTCCTCTTTTTTTGTTGTGCTGTTCTGTTATGAGCAGCTGTTGACTGTTTCTGTTACGAGGGAGAGATGGGTGGGAACAAATGTTTGGGCACTGTTTTTGAGACTGACCTCTGGCTGTATCAGTTATCTTTTAATATAACAAGGTGGCTGAATGGCTGTCTGTTACCTTTTAACTTCGCTATGGGTACGAGATCGGCTTTCAGCTACCAAACAAGATATTTATGAAGAGAAGACGTTGCGTCTTGCATGTATTTCATAATTGTATCAGCCAGCTTTGGCTCTTATGCATATGGATGATAATTAAAAGAGGAGAAAGTAGTTAATATTTTAATTAAAGGGCACTGGGCATTGTCCACTCTTGGCTGATGAACTCATAGATTCTGATTGGATCTTTGGTTGATATTTTAATTCCCTTTACCCAGTGATGAATTGAATTAAATCTTTTTCATGCCTTCATTCAGAACTTACACCTGTTCTGAGCTGTTTTAGTGTGTTAATTCCTTTCCTTAACCTTGATTTCAGGTAAATATGTTGGAAACCGGCCCATCAAATTACGGAAGAGCAACTGGAGGGAGAGGACAGATTACGGAGCTTTAGAAAGACAAAAGGTACATCTTCTTGTTTTTGCCCGAATCAAATCATCTTCTTCCATTCTCTCAAGCTGAAAATCTGTTTCTATGACCTTTCAGAACCAGAGTCAAAGGAAACCGAAGCTTCCAAAGAAGAGTGTATTGCACAAGTAAGCGTAAGAAAGTTGCAGCCTCTGTGATGACATCTAGGTGAGATGCCCGGAACAGCATGCCACCAGCCTTTGTGGTGTCTAGGTGAGATGCCCGGAACAGCATGCCATGCCACCTTCAGATGGGTGTTGGTGTTGCTAATTTGCTTCTTTTAGCCCCTCCTTTGTGCTGGGGATAAAGCCTAGCAGTCGTAAAATTATGTGATACATTTATGCTATATTCTATACAATTAAATCGCATAATGGGAATTTCTCTATCTTCTCAGGTGTTTTGAGCCTGTCCCTTGCGAGTATTTTTTTTTTTGTTTTTATGCCAGCCTTTCTGTTTTTCTTTTTTAATTAGATTATGATTATTTTTGTATTTTAAAAACGTTTTTAAAAAAATTAATTTTTTTATTTTTTTTCTTTGCTTTAAATTAATAATTTTTTAATATTTTTAAATTATGCTAATGTTAAAAATAAAATTTTATAAATAAAAAAAATATTATTTTAATATATTTTTTAATAAAAAACAATTATAACCACGCAACCAGCCTAATCCTATAATCCTTTTGTTTGTTTGTTCGAAAGTACAGAACGAAGTACATAACGAGGCTTTGTTTGTTTGTTTGAAAGTACAGAACGAAGTACATAACGAGGCCTTCAAAGCATGCTTGTCAGATGCGAAATGGGATCCAACTTGGAAAAGAATTCACCATGTTTGTTTGTTATTGGATCAACTTTTTTATTATTATTATTGTTATTAAAATGGCAATATTTTTTGTTCTGTCAGGGGCGTCATGGGGTGGTGGTAGTAATGTTTTTTTATTTAAGAATATATTAAAATATATGTTTTTTATTTTTTAAAATTTATTGTTAAGATTAATATATCAATTCTAGAAAGATAAAAAAACTAATTTTAAAAATTACAATTTTAAAAAAATTCCGTTGTACAGCTGGTGAAAAGATTTTGTTGGTTATCATTTTAATGTGTTGTTAAAATAATTTTAAAAATAAAAAATACTTTAAAAATAATTACTATTATATTGTTAAATATTCTATAAAATAGGATGCTTAAAAAATTAATGAATATTACAACAAAAATATAATAATAATTAAAAAGCATGACTATCTGTCAGAACAAATATATATATATATATATATATATATATATATATATAGTATAATATTTTAACTACTACTAATTTGAAAATGTTTTTTTCAAGTAATTTCTTGAAATAATTTATTTTTTTATATTTTAGTAAAAAATAATTTTTTAATTTTTTTTAAAAAATTTATTAAAAGAACAAAAACTTATAAGATGAAAAGGTTAAAGAAAAATGAAATTAAAAAAATAATAAATTATTTTAAGTAAAATAAATAATAAAAAAACAATGATCCAATTTAACATAAAAATTAAAATCAAAATTAATATAAATTAAAATTTCGAGGATAAAATTAAAAACAAATTGAAAAAACATATAACAATTAAAAGATTAACAATTAAAGTTGATATAATAAAAAATTAACACATTTTTTCTTTTTTTTGAAGTTTAAAAAAAATGTTTTCCTTGAAACTCTTTCTTTGAGGATAATTTTTCTGACTGGAAATGGTTTACCCAACCAGCTTTCCTTGAAGTTGCCGCCGAACATTAAAAAGCGAAAGAAAGTGATTTTCAGGACAATATTTTCCTAAAACTCCTCGTAACTACCTTTACCATAAGAGTTGCAATCATATGTTTTCTTTTTACCTCAGAGGAGACTAAAGATTGCATGACGGAGGCTAACACAATGAAAGTATCCGATGGCTTGACAATCAGGGTAAAGCGATGGAAAAGGTGTCTGTGTTTGGTAGTGTGGTGGAATGAGCTTTCTGAAAAATATAATTCAATTGAAAATACATCAAAATATTCTTTTTTATTTTAACATTAGCATATTAAAACTATCAAAATCACCTAAAAAAACATCAACTAGATGCTTTTCAGGTGAGAAACAATTAGAAAAGCAACTTACTTGCCCTAAAGGAAATAGATTTTGAAAGCACAAAAGATAGATCTTTATGTGGAAAAGGCATTGCTTAATCATCATGTAACGGATACTTGTTTATGCATACAGACGCAATGCTCATTCTAGCACGCCTATATTAGCACGCATGCATGCATTGACAAAGGGCACTTTGATTTTCTTGCATATGCATGCTCTTGTGCTTGTAACTAGGATATGCAAGGTAGCCCTCCTAGCTTGGTGTTAGCACAAAGTGGCAAGTTTTGAGTTATTCATGCAATCGGGGATTATCTTGGAACAGCGGGAAACTGTAAGAAAACTGGAAGTGTAACTGCCTAGGCGCCTTTTCACTCAGAAACCATCGTTTTCACTCCCTTGTGCTTGTACCAAAGTTTTCAAATTCAATTTCATTCATCACAAACAGTTTTAACTTCACTCTGCTAACAACGAGAAACTGACTATACTGTACCTTGAAACTGGGATTTTCCTTCTGATTCCAAGACCTAGTTCATGTGAAAACAATGCAAAGAATAAGAAAACCAAAATACTTTGCTTACATTTACAGAGCAGGGCCACAATTCAGATTGTCCGCAGGAATCCACGAACTTCAATCAAAAAGTTGTTCATGTTCTTCCTGAATCTTTGGTAATTCATGCGATCTAGGGTGGATGAAAGCTGATTGGCACTTGTGAGGGACTGCAATGCACTTGCCATCCTTGATCTCAATGTTGGATTTGTTTGCCTCTCTATGAGCTCATTGGCTAATTTCTGCAACCAAAAATGCCTCATAACGCATTAATCAAATTCGCCAATTCAAAACTTGGTTGATCTTTGGGGGAAGGGGTGCAAAGGATGCAATTAATGATTGTTCTATTACCATTCTGTGAAATATTCAATGAAATTTTAATATTTTAAACACTAGCAAACTTGACTTCTACAAACTAAACACGCCCCCTGCAAATATGTCCTTCCATCAGAAAGAAGCAATATTTACCATGTGAAGGTACTTATCCAGCTCCTTCAGTCATTACATGCCCCATATTAACTAACAGATAAAGAGTTGTCTGACTAACATTTCATGAAAAGTTCGTGTGTATGCATTGCGAGTTTCACCACCATTAAGGAAAATGTGTTAACGACTCCTAAATTTTTAGACAGACATTCCAACAACATTTAAGCAAATGTGCACACTCGTTGTAGTCTCTCTCCTTCTCCTTGCAACCACAGACATCCCCAGACATAAATCTGTGTTTGTCTGCAAGTGTTACAGGGTGGAAAGGGGGATCTAAAAGATTTTGGAGTGATGAGATTATGATTTTGCCTTCCATTAAATTGTTCACCTGAAGGAGAATCTTGAGTGGAGATAATTTTGCAACATTCACTCTCCTCTGAGAGAATGAGAGATGAACTGCTATATCCCAAAAGTTACCAAGGCAGTCTATTCACTCTCCTCTGAGAGAATGAGAGATGAACTGCTATATCCCAAAAGTTACCAAGGCAGTCTATTCACTCTCCTCTGAGAGAATGAGAGATGAACTGCTATATCCCAAAAGTTACCAATGCAGTCTATTCACTCTCCTCTGAGAGAATGCGAGATGAACTGCTATTTCCCAAAAATTACCAATGAAGTCAATCGAGAATCTTGAGTGGAGATAATTTTGCAACATTCACTCTCCTCTGAGAGAGAGAGATGAGCTGCTATTTCCCCAAAGTTACTGATGCAGTCAATCACAAAGTACTCTTGCTGTAATATCACAAGTAAAGACTTGCTGTAATATCACCAAGTCAAGACTATTTGATCCAGGATTTCATAATTATAAGCAAGAAAATCACCTTCTAACCTTTCCATCCACTAAAGAGAAAACAGTTCAAGTATTATCGAGATAAGAGACTCATTTGTAGCAAGTACAAGGAGGAGACTACAAAATGAAAATGCCACCCACTCAATACTGAAAGACATAATTGTGGTAATGCTTGCTGGAATGTGATAGCTGTTTGTGTCATAACGAAATGGAACATTAACAAAGTGTCCAAGTTACATACAAGCTTAGGGAAAAATACCTGGTAAAGAACTTGTTCACAAAGAATCAACGGAAACAGAGCATCCGCTGCGGGACCAACCAGATCCGGACTGGAAACACAAACAGAAGAACTTCAGACTATGATATCAAGCATTGCAAGGAAGTAAAATGATTGTCAAACATGTTTTGCAAGTGTTGATGATCCTGACCTATTTCTTTTATTAAATGCAACACAAACTACTTTTTCCCTTCAACATTGTACATTAAGCAAGCCAATTACCTGTAATCCTCAAAAAGGAGTAATTGCATTAACAATTGAAGGAATCTACTCAAAATGCCTTCCTGCATATTCCCACTTGAATCTTCCACACCACTGGCATGTAAGCCCAAGCCTGTTTTGCCAGCACCTGTCTCCTTATAGTGGTAGGAAGCAAGAGCTTTCAGAGCGCTCAGGCACATATTAACTACTTCTGTGTCCTGTACCACCAATGGAAAAGTTATGGCTTTGAAGATTTAGAAAGAATTTCCTGGTGCAAAAGGTGGGTGGGTGGAGGCTATACCTTGTCATCATTTAGTAAGAAACTTGTTGGCTATGCATACAAGATATATTGTGCAAATTCACACAAACACAATTGTAGAGCAAAACTGAGTAATGAAGTCTATCTTACATTCAGGTTCTATGCCAATCCAATTTGTGTCATATTCCAACAAGATGCACCAAACTCTTTAAAGTTAAGGACTTGACAACATATGAGCACAATAGGCAACAAAAACAAGCACTTGTTATCCCAAATGGAGAACTGGGGGGAGGCATTGCTATTTTCAAGTTATTTTTAGATTCATCAACTGCGCATTGTTGTCATTTTTTTTGGAAGCTTTCTGTTTGTAATTCATAATATTGCAATCAACTATTTTTTTCACTAAGGACTTATGTTTACTATCATTTTATTCCCACTTTTAGTTCAGTACATTTATGGCTTTGGTGTGCCTATGCAAGCACACATATTCTCTGATAGAATAAAGTTGAGTTTCAGAATCTGTTGTTCTTGTAGATTCAACAGGTTAGTTTCTTATGTTTTCAAGAAGTATCCCTTATGGATTTCAAGGGTCTAGCCTCCTGGGTCCTATGTTTTGTATCCCTTTTCTATTCCATCCTAGTTCTACATCCAGAGCACGAAAAAGAAAAAGAAAAGGAGGATCATTAGTTACCTGATGGCGAAGACCAAAATCAAGGGTCCCAAGCACATGGCCAAAAGCTTCATTGTTCAGTTGGGCAACTGTTTCGGGATACACCTCCAACAAATGCGACAGTAGCGAGAAGTACTGCACAGTCATGGACCATCTTAAGTTAGCAATGATCAAAATGGAGCTTTATATCTCATGATCTATAAAACTCTTACATCATGGCAAAGCTTCGGGTACTTCAGCAACTCCAAAGAGATCAGAGGGGTAACTATGTGAAGTCCGAAGTAGACCACCTGCAAGACCAATGCATGTGAGACCAAGTACATGATATTTATACTCCAACTGCTGGACAAGCTTACCTCAGATATATTTGTCCCCGGTGTCTCAACTGAATCTGATGAAAAGTCAACCTGAAATATTCATAAATTCTTAATAAGCTATGAAATGGTCAAAATTTTCATCCCAATCAAAAAAATGAAGAAGAAAAGGTACCAGATCTTTTGAACAAAGACTTGAAAGAAGCTGAAGAAGAGCACGTAAATCTTTATACTGCTCAGTTTTTGCCTCACTAAGCAAACTACTTGAAAGACTCACTGATATCTGCAAAACAGTGAAGGGAGTTGGGGGGTAATCGAAAAGAAAAATTGCATCTTATCCATAATGAATTACGAATGTGATATTAAAAAAAGAAGAATAAGAAGCAGCATGCGGCAGAATTATATACCAATTGATGGGTATAAGAATTCAGAACAAATTATATCAGTAGATCAGAGAGTTACCCCATAAAACACAGTTAAGCATTAATAAAAAAACATGCCAGCTAACTCTAGATAGTTTACTTTTAAATTTGAAAATAGGAGATTTCAGCTAAATGAATGATTTTATGAGACATGGCATGCAGAGTCTTAAGTTCAGCCTCTCTTACGTAAGCAAAAAAATAAAGCATACAGAGTAAAGAAGCTACAAATTTTAGCATTTACAAGCATTTTTAGGTTGGAATTCCAAGATCTCTTCAGGGGGTCAATTTTGTTACCAAGAATCAAATCCATTCCAAAGTTTGAATTGCAGTTGCAGTATCAAGAACAATTTCGTCATTATGGTATCAAGTCATGAAAGGTGGATCACTTATTCTATATTGCAGATTTTCAACAATATCTTAAATAGCACAGCACTAACACCTTTATTAATTAATTAGCAAATTATCATGAAAGCACAAAGATTTACACTTAACCCATTACATGTCCTTGTCCTGGAGTAGGTAAATTGCTATCTAAGTTAGGTCCACAAATATAAATATTGTTGGACTTGGAGCGGATCCATAGGCCAAGCGCAAATGGCAAAAAAGTATGCATTAGGGATGAGTTGACTCTGTCTTTAACTTTGATTTATAAAAGCATAGATGTTAAGTATTTAATGGGAACAGCACAAGGGCCATGCCCAAGCCAGAAAAGAGCCAACCAAAAAGAAAAAGAAAGGAGCATGAGAATAAATTGTTGTTCCATTTGTTTATGTAGATGAACATGGTCTAAAGCTTTCAGCCAAAGCCAGAGAACATCTTTCATACACAAATCCAACCAAAAGCATCCTATGAAAGTAATGATCTACCACAGCCTTGGATGTCAAGAGGCAAGTTGATGGCAGTTTTATAAGAAAACAATCATTTCTATGAAGATGGAAGGGGAAGAGATTCTTCCACCATTATTTTTTCTGGATTAGCATGAATAACCTTAATCGGACACCAGGCAGTCACAAAAAGTACCTTGCCAATATTGTGAGATGAGTAAAGCTGAAGCAAACGCATGCAGAAATCAACAACAACAGCAGTTTCTTGGGATTCCAGGTAGGAAATTTGGCCATCCACCAAATCAACAACAAGTTTAAGTAGCAGATAAACAACTGCAGACTAAGAAATAAACTGAGATTAGTGCCAAGAAATTACAACAGGTAACAATGAACATCATGTAAGAAATCCAAAATGGAATAAGCAACATGTTCCTTAAAAGTAAATCAAATTTGAAAACAATGTACTCTATTCATTAAACAAAGTTTGTGACCCATTGAGGATGGGATGCCAGAACAGTCAGTCAATCAATCAATGTCTTTCCCCAAAAATTCTGCACTTCAAGAAAATAAAGTTTAAGGTATTTAAGGAGGTGAAACTAGGAATTGGATACTAGGAGACATAAAAATGTGTTTTCGATTTGAGCTTTTGGAAGAGAATACGCAGTCATTAGACTGATATGTTATGGTACCTCATGTTTGTACACTTCAAGAAGAACCAAAATCGGGTTCATCACAGAGAGTCCCATCTCATAAAGAGCTCTCTGTGTTCGAGGTTCAGAGGCACTGGCAGCTCCACGTAGTCGCTCCAACAAGCAACTCACCTAATGTTATCAGAAAATGATTATCCTTCTAGTAAAAAAAAATAAAAAAATTAGTGAACAGAAAGACTCAATGTTTACTTGTAGGATGACATCTGGTTGTTGAGCAACATTTTTGAGGTCCCTCTTGTTAGATAGTTCCACCAGATACTTTGTCATATGACCCATAAGGTTCCTTACATATCTTTAATAAAAGGATACGCAGACATCAGAAAATAATAATAATAATAAAAAATAAATAAATAAATAAATAAATATGCAGAAGACTCACTGATTTGAAGCTCCTGAATTACCCATTCCAGAAGCAGAAAGAACCAGTATTTGAGCCAGTGAAAGCTAAACAAGAAAAATAACTTATAGTTAAAAATGGAGACAACAAGAATATAATAACAGATGACAACATTTGAAACTCACCTGATTAGAAGAATTTAACACGAAAAAAGTTTGTTCATTAGCAAATGCATTTGCTAGTTCACGCCATGAGTCCTATAAAATTATTTTTTAAAATGAAAGGGATCAAATAACAGTAATTAAATGCCGTTAGAAATTAAAAAAAACAAAACCTCCATTACATTTCATCCTATTCTACCATAAAGTTATTCAGGAATTTACTTCAAGATTTCCAAAAGAATGTCATATTATCGATATAAGTACCTTTCTGATCATTTATCATGATTCATTGATGATACTAAAAAAGGAAAAAATGCAGCCAGAAAAATGTATGAAGGTAGCCAGCCTATAGTTACGAGGTTGAATATCAATAAAAGAGACCACTATGATCGATATTGATATTTAAGCCAGTCAAAATATTGTAAACACATGTCACTTACCAGTTGAACAAGTTGACCACAAATATTTTTTTGCCGAACAAGAGCATGGAGTAGTTTGGAGCAAGTTAACTCCTGTTGCATGTGAACAAAGAGCATTATTAAGGAGCAGCACACCTAACATGGCCCATGGATGATCAAAGGGCTGAAACTACAGGGGGGAGGTTCCTGATGCTATTAATATGTCAATGTGATTCTTCAGGTAACCAAAAGGATGGAAATGGAAATAAGGATTTCTACTAGATAAGTTTACATTAGCTAGGATGAATTCATCCAGAGTTCAAAACCTTTACAAATATTGCCAGTTTTATTCTAAGAAGATTATGAGAAAATATAACTCAACGGCCTTCTATGCTCTTTCCTAATCCCAATGTGTAGTTATAAAAAGACAATGAATTCAAGAACTCTTAAGCAGAAATCAACTAAGAATATCTCAAATTATATAATCATTATTTGAATTATTATTTTGAGCACAACAATTTCTGCATTAGATAAAATATAACAATTTACAAGAATCTGAGTGCGTATGAGTGTGCCCTAAGTTGTGGATGTAGGATTTTGTTCGCAGAATCAGAAGCCATATACAGATCAGTTTGGCAAGTACACTAAGAAAAAGTCAACAATGTCTTCATGGAGCAAAACATAATTTGAATACAATCACCAAAAAAAAAGTTCAATCTATGATTTGGATACCAAATTGTATTTCTAGAGATAAGAAGTACCAAATAAACAACAGACAATACACTATGTCCAGTTTGTAATAACTTGGAAACAAGTATCCAATGATGAAGCTTGGCTTGGCAACTACTCAAGCATAGGAGATGGAAAAATGGCTACGCTGTTAGATTGTAGATTGTGGAAGTTGAGAAAAAATAAATAAATGCAAGGGAGTTAAGATCAAGGAATGTAGAACAAGAACAAATGTCAAACCACATAAATGTCAAACCATAAAATTCCCATAACTTGTACCTGCAAATCCTTCTCCCCAGGATAAGACAAGAGAGTTGTCACTGAGATACGAACAATAATGTCAAGCACAAATTTTCCCTGATAAGTTTCACCAAAAAAGCTGACCAAAGCTTTTCTGGAGTGTTGCTGCTGCTGCTGCGGATACCCTGAATTGAGGGTGCTGTCTCTAATTTCTTTTGACAATAGATATGTACGAGACCATCTTGCAAGAAACCATATAACAGCCTACACAAAATATTAGCTAAAATAGTTAATCCTATCTCATGATGGTGGGAGACAATTATAGAAAGTAAAAGTTTGCTCACATCTACTCGTTATAAGATGCACAATCAAAAAACTATTAGGATAATAAGTGATGCGGAGCAATTATCCCAGGAATTCATGGACCATATTGATACGACCAAGCCTGAGAAGAAGTCCACAAAAAAACTTGATAACATCTGATATAGAGCATGAAGTTATTGTTTTTCTATTTTAATTATTTTCCTAGTTAATTTTGAATTTAAATTATTTTTTCCTACTTAACTTAGGACTTTTAATTTAACTAATATTTTACTATTTAGAAATCCTGGTACTAGATGGATTCTATTAATTAGATAAGTTTTAATTAGAAATCATTTCCCATAAAAGATTTTAGTACTAATATAAATAGAGATGTCTAGTTTATTTTATAAAATCAAGACTATTATTCATATTCAATAAAGATGTCAGAATTTTCTCTAGATTTCTCTTCAGTTTGGTCTGTAACCTTAGGGCTTGAAAACCGTAATTTTATCTTTGCTATACCCCCCTTCAGGTGGTATCAAAGAGGGTCAACATACAGATCGATAGCGAACCGTGAAGAGAATCGTAGAGTAGCTGGTGGCAAACATCTTTGTGACGGTGATCAAGTGATGCAAGTTGTTTAGAATCAACTATATCACCATTCAATAGTGATCGCAGCTTCAGAGGGGTAAATGCAAACTAGGCTTGACGACGTTAATACTAGAGTTGATGACCTTACAACTAAGCTTGAGGCACTAGGGTTGCATGCAAACATGAACTGAGTAACAAAAGAGGCATGTGTCGGGGATGATGCTTGTTTTGTCATTGAACGAGTCCGTGCAAATCCTCATGGTCAATATGACTACGGGTATTCATATGATGAAGAATATCTATTTTGGCTTATAGGAAGCATAAACAGGAATTTAAAGAAGAGAGGAATGCGTTTGGAGACTTAACTCGAGGCCAACCTTACCTTAGACCTATTCCTAAAATTCTATCTACACAACCACTTGTCTATGTGAAGGGTGTTGGTGAAGATTAAATTAATGAAGGCCATAGGACCTTATCAAATCAAGACAAACAACTACAACCCGAAAGACATAAATTGATTAACATGATTAATGGTGAGGATGTTTTATGCATATTTGATGGAGATGATGAAGAAGGATTAAATGATGATGATCATGCAAACAAGGACATAGAGACAAGTCTTATAGAGATACTATGAAAGATTATTTTGGGATTCCTTTAAATACAACGGTTGAAGTATTGGACATAGATGATGATGAGCTCAAGTCTGAAGTAGAAAAATGTGGGAAGAATCTACAAGTGGACTTCATAGGAATAGAAAGTATAATATTAAATATTGATTTTTCCTTATTATACATGCACTACAAATTAAATTTTGAAGTTCACATGTCAAAAACATGCTACTTTGAAAGTAAGCTAGCTACAATAATATATTTGAAGTATCTGTACATTTGGAGTGGAAACGTTCAATTTCTGACAGATAAATCGAGTACGAGTTTTTTTCATTGACAAAAAACAATTATCTCATGAGTTTATGGACTATATTGACAAGACCAAGTCTGAAAAGAAGTCTACAAAGAAACCCGAAAACAATTGACATAAAGCCTGAAGTTAATGTTTTCCTATTTTAATTATTTTCTTCATTAATTTTGGATTTTAATTATTTATTTCCTACTTAGCTTAGGATTTCTAATTTAACTAGTATTTTATTATTTAGAAATCCTAATGCTAGATGGATTATATTAGTTAGGAAAGTTTTAATTAGGAATCATTTCCTACAAAGGATTTTAGTACTAAAATAAATAGAGATGTCTAGTTTATTTTATGGAGATCAAAACTATTATTCATATTCAATAAAGATACAAGAGAATTTTCTCTAGATTTCTCTATAGTTTAGCTTGTAACCTTAGGGCTTAAGAACCCTAGTTTTATCTTCGCTATACTCTGTGTCAATTAAGAAACCAGGGTATCAAAGCAGTGAAGCACAACAATCTGATCTTTGTTATAAACAAAAAAGGCATAGAGGGCACAGGCCAACTAAATGCCTATAGTTAAAAATGTATGCTGACCAGATAATAGGAACATGCCGAAGTTGACAAAGCTAGAAACAGACATAGTTTGCCAAAAACAACTCAAGGAGTCCATGCATCTTGCACCTTAAAAATACCACTCTTTAAGTTCTCATGACTACAATTCATACATCATTACAGACAGATCTTTACTACAACTAACTGTAACATTCAGAAAGCAGTACAATGCATTCATACCTATAACGATAATGCATAAAGGATCTAAAGTCCAAAAAACAGAAATCTGAAAGTAACTTCAGACAAAATGAACCTCACTACCTCCATGAGCCGGGGACTGAAAACTGAAGCTCTCATTTCTGGATCTAAACTTTGCTGGGAAAAATTTATGATTGAACTGCATTAAGCGAAACAGTGAATGTGTTGCATGATTCAATAGCAGAGAGGAAAAGATTTAGCAAGAAATTTGTAAAATAAGCAACAGGGCATGCATTCAGGCAACAGTAAGCAGTTCCTCTTCCTCTTCTTCCCTTAGTTTCCTTCTTGCAAACCAAAATTGCAGAAGTTTTTGAAGGAACAGTTTTGAACTCATATTCTACTTAGATTTGACATATCCAGTACTTTTTCATGAATGAAGAGTAAAAAACTTACATGGAGAGTACCACAACAGGATGCTTATCTGCTTCCACCGTGTCCAGAAAATGAGTCTGTATTGTGTTAGGCACCTAATTAACACAAAACAATATATGCCCCATTATTAGAATGTTAAGTCACAAGATTGGTTTGTAATACAAGCAACTTTAACAAGTCTAGCATACCAACTAATGAGACAATATTTCAAAAGTGACCTGGAAACTATTTTACTTAAAAAGTTGTGATACTGAAACAAATATCCTTATAAATAAAGAGCATAAGAAAAGAAAAGAGATATCCGATGGCACTTCTCTCTTAAAAAAGTAAACAGTGATATCTTTCCATATCAAAATAGAAAATGGCACACTTACATGATTGAATATCTTTTGATTGGGACCCAAGGAGCCTCATCCCATATTTTAGCTTTAGAAGAATGAAGCTCATATTGGAAAATTCATACTAGCTTATTATGTTAATTCATGTATTTATTTTCTCATCAAAAGTTTACTTAATCAAAGGTTACAGATTAGACATAGTATAGCAATCTCTCATCTCTTAAAATAAGCAATCAGGACAAGGAAGTAAGAAGATAATGCAAAATGAGATCCATGTTGGGAATGCAAGCACCTTTATGTAAACTTCAGAGTATTTAAGGGGAAAAAACATGCTAGATGTGAAGCATCATATTACTCATATATGCTAAACAAAGCCTAGAACTAAGCACAGGTAACCAAGTACCAGGGGTGTTTCTCCCTCTCCTTCATCTGCAAGTACATGCCCAGTTATTAACAACAACGAGTAAAGTTCCTCCAAAGTTGGAGTTGGATCAACAATACCCCTGCCCTACAAAATAGAGAACATGAGATGTAAGCAAACATCAATAATAACTAAAGAAGAAATTATTGCTCTTTTTACTGTATGTCCTGCCTCTGAAAATATTTTTCAGTGCTACATGCTAAAAAAGTTTCAATTTTCATTTCTAAATCTCAAATCAAAGAAATCAGCCAATTATAACTTGATGAAGAAAAATACATTGTATTGACAAATAAATTGATGCAGTTTCATTTTATCAAATCCTGACAAGCTTTGAAAGAACAAAAATCAGTCAGTATACGCCTGGGTTAAAGATTCCAATGTTTTACAAGTCCAAGTTCTGGTGATCTATCAGAAACATTCAATCCGTAAATGGACTAGTTGAGTACAATGCAAATAAGTGATGGCTAATGTAAAATGATAAGTTCAAAAGAAACTCATCATTCCTCCCAATGATGCACAAAAAAAAAAGGTTCCGTGAAAAATATTCTTCAAAGATAATAATAAAGAGTACCTGATGCAATGTGGCAAAGCGCTCCGAAAACAGCCTCGTAAGCAAAGGAATTGCAACATCAATTGCTGCTCTTGCAATAAATGCATAAGAATTTAACCTCTCATCCATGGCTGTATGACATGTAACAAATACAGGGGGGCATCAATCAAGGGCGAAAATGAAAAATATAAAACAAGCATTTCAATAGTAACCAAAATGATGGATAATTTAAAGTGAATCCACACACTTAAAATTTAGAAACCTTTTCCCATACCAGTAATAGATGCTTGAAGGTAATAAAGGTCATCATCATCATCATCATCACTCATAGCCAATGTAGATGCCACTGTGCAGGCAAAGATAGTTATTTAAACCAGTTCTAAAAAAGATGAATGAATCAAAAAGTCAATAAATCAGTAAGACAATCATTAAAAAGCTCAATTCTTACCTCTTAGCTCAGAGTCTACAATCAAGGCAAAAAGGTTGGCTGCAGCATTGATCCCTTCAGGTGGAAGCAACTCTGTCCCACCAGTACTATCCTAAGAAGAATAACAAGACAAGACTAATGCTAAATCTGATGGCAAGTACAAACAATTTTACAAAGATAAAAATACCTTATGCTAAAAAACAGAAGTAACCACAGCGAGCAAAAGCAAACTATACATAAAATTTGGAACCATAACAAACCTAAACATGCAATTATCAATAAAGCAATGATGAATGAATTAATGAATGACAAAGGTGACCCTTTAATCACACATAATTTCACAAGAACAAACTAACACGTATATACCACAAGCAAGGTGGTCCAGGTATCTAGCAGGATATCACGTGCCTCCCAGCTCCATGTCCCCTCCTCACAGTTTTTAGTCAAAAGGACTTTGATAACTTGACACATCAAGGTGGATAAAAAGGCAAGAGTGCCAAAGGGCCTGAACATCAAGCCAAAAAAAATCAATTATTTAAAGACTATATGGCATGATGCATTGCTTGCCAAATATACAAAACACAAAGCAGAAATAGCATATCTCCAATTCAAAAGAGATCTAAAAAGAGGAAGTGCTAATACAGGATATAATTCTCACACTGACCTTATGGATTTTAACAGATTGTCTAACACAATAGGGTTTGTGACAGTTGCAATAGATAAAAGTGCACGGCATCCATCAAGCAACTCACTGAAACAAACAGAATAAATGACACTTTGCAGGAAGCAAAACAGGTGATTGAAAGTGTATAATATGTAGGAATATGACCTTTCACTTTTCCCATCTTCAATTGCTTGTGAAACGGCATCAGGAGGATCAATCCACTGAATTATCCCAGAAAGCAGTTGTAGCAAATGATGCTCTTGCATTTGTCCATCATCTGCACTATTGAACAGAATACTTAGCAAGTCTATTAATGGATCAGTCCATTCCTCAGAAGGAAAGAGCAAAGAGTTGCTCTCCGATAAAAAATTTCAAGGTGTTGAAAAATAAAATAAAAAAATTGAATGTGCAAGCAATTTTATTTGTTCTGACAGTCCAGGAGTCAATGCTGGTATTGCACACATATGCAACTGTGAAAAAGTTTGTAGCTTTTACCCCATCCAATCTCATAAATAAACTCCAATTTTTTTCTCAATCTAATTTCAATACTCTTCTAATAATAATTCCCGTTACCATCATTGAAAAAATTTCCAACTAAGTCCATCTTTCATAGTTGAAATAACCCAACTACAGAAACAATTATCATAATCACCAATCTATTGTTTCATTTCCAAAACTAAAGATAACACTAGTAGACAATCTAAAAGTTTTAGAAATCCATTTAAACTTTGGATTTACATGCAATGTTAGAGCAGCTACGGGCATGGGAATCTGCTTCTGTGTCAACAAAGAGGGAGAATCTATTTAAAGTTCAAGGGAGTACAATTTTGGGATAGAGGTCGCTTATGGGGCTGGAGCTTCATTTCAATTGAAAATTTCCGTGTTCATTGGCTCAAGAAGTATTGTGAATGTTGAATAGAGGTAGTTATCTGGACAGACCAGAGGAATTAGCTTTATTTGGAGTAAGAGGAAAAGGCATGCATCAAAATTTCCATCTCAAACCTCTTGTTAACAAGTTCTTTGGTAAGAACAGTAACTAAAGAAAAAACTCAACAATTAGCAATATGCTTACCATTTTTAGCATAGGAACCTCATAGTTACTAATTAAACCAAAGCAAACATCAAGAGATTATTAGCATCATAGAATGAAATCATCTAATAAAAAAGGTAAAGTTAAGAGAAATAATACTAACCAGAAAGGAATATAGTTCCTGTCAAGGAGCAGAACTGTATGATAAGTTTTCGAGCAGAGACTGCAAGAGGACAATCAAGCCAGTAGCCACCACGAGAAAACTTCTCCCTTAGAGTTGCATATAAACCCAGGAGCCACCCAACATGGCCACTTGAAATCAGAACATCACGCCATGCAGGACCTGGCTACAAGTATAGATTGACAATCAATGAATCAATTAAATGTGATCTTAATAGATATAACCCTAATGATAGATTCAAAGCATGAGCTTTGCACCCAAGTTTTTCTATAATATAAACAAGAACAAAACAAAACATCACTAACGATGGAAACTTTAAGATAATAAATTTGTTACCTGCACTATGGTGCAGTCAGACTTCTTGGGTGAACCGTGACCTCTAACTCCAGGTAAAAAGGCATTTCTTCCACCTTTTGTGCCAGTTGTGTTGTACCGGAAATCCCAGTTCAGGATTTGAAGCATGAGACGCAGTGCTGCAGTACAAACCTTAACCTCGGGTACTTCAGTATTGGAGTCAGTTATTCTCCTTGTGACACTTGCAGCAGCATTTTGTGCCCAGCAATAGAATGTCTATGATTCAAAAGGTAGCAAAACAACACTTAAATATGTCTGAACAAGGAAGACAGTAATAAGAAAGAATCCTATGCACAAATATCATTGCATCAGGGAAAACTCCACAGTTAATAGATAGAAGAATATCATAGAATTAAGCAGGATAGGGAGAACCTTGACATAGTCTTTTTCTAACAACATACAGCATTGCTCATGAAATTCCCTGGGAAGGCCCATGGCAGTTGAAGTAGAAGGTGAGAATTCTGATACCTGCAATGGTGGAATCATTAGTCCCATATTTTAGCAACATGTTTATAAAATAACGTAGATTCCAGTCAGAAACAACATGCTCATAAAATGAAATAACTTGAGTAAAGTATATACCAAAGATTCTAGAAAATTGACTCCAGAGAACTGCACATCTACACCATGAATGCCAAGAATAGCCTGGTTTATCTGCAGGTGAAAAATTGTTAGACAAGCATGCACTCAATTTACATGTGTATCTGCATGCTGGAGTGGGTGTGCTTGCAACAACTGGTATGCCACAGAAGAAAATTTCAACATCACAAAAAGTAATACTGTTCACAGTTCAAAATGATTAAAAGCATAAAGATAAAAGCAAAAGAAAACATTGGTTTTGCTAATATCTAGGGTGAATCAATGAATGGCTTATGCTGGTATATGGGCAATGGAGATGGTCAGAAAAGGTATCCTCCTTTAATTTTAATATGATATGAATAACAGATTTAATGTGTCCATGAACCATGCATTTCCTCTTCTGTTGAGTTCAGTTGCTAATTAATTAACCGATTGCAAATTTGACAGTCACCAATGGGAACTCATCATTTCATAAGCCCAAAGAGACAACCCTTACTTATCTTATTGTTAATTAAAAGCAGAACAATCCAGTATAATATTACACTGTAGGAGATAGGAGATGAATTTCAGTAATGTTACAGTTCAATGACAAATAAGAAAAATCAGATGCCTTCAGAATATAAAATTTCTCATCTGTACAAATGCACCGAACATTTTGAGATGATGTTCAATACAAAGAGCAGGTTATTTCTGTGAAAAAAGGAAAAATCTTGTTGACACAAAGAGAGGTGTAAAGCAACAATGAGTATTTCCTCAAACCAGCAAGGAAAAAATAGTCGGGCAAGGCTGACCAAAATGAAGCATGCAATACTAAACAAGTTTTCAAGAGAAGAATATTAAACAGCTGCAATACCTGATAAAAAAAGGTCTCCTTCTCAGCAGCTGTAAAATCGATCCTATATACAAATTATTTTCCATCATTACTCCCAAGATATTAACTTGTCCACAATCAAAATGAAAATAATGATAAATTAATAGAGACCATCAACTCCTCACAACATAAATTGGCAAAATTCTTTACATGCGCTTCACTATATTAGGGACCTGTTAAACCTAAGCTTCACAAAATTTTCTTCAAATCCACATCAAACTAGCACCAAGCACTAACAAGGAAAAGAACAGTTACAACCCAAGTAAAAGCTTGCAATAAGTCACACAAGTGATCTAGTATCATAATAATAGATGAGATTAATACTTCAAAACTTGTAAGAAATTCATTTATAAATCACAACATCACTGAAGTACAACACTAGAAATAAAATTTCAACAGTGCTAAAATCTCAGTAAAACTAGAAATGAAAGCTACCAACACCAAACCATAATGACTGACCACAACACTTGTCCTAGAAATGAGTAATATGGAACTAGCAGAAGCCATCTTTTAAATATTGCTCAGCCTCAAATTTTAAGCATCTTCAAAAACACGCTCTTTATGGAAGTAAAATTTGAATTCTGCTTTGACATATCATCCATCCTTCTTCAGTAAGTACAAATTAACACCATTACTTTCACTATCACCTTAAACATAATTGCTGCTGCCACATCCACCACATCACCGGAATCATCAGTAAGTACAATTAAACATCATTACTTTCACTATCACCTTAACCATGATTTCTGCTAACACATCCACCACCTCACCCATCATTAAGATAATAAGAATGGTTCACTATTCTCCAAAACCAAGTACTACTCCCAGACAGTGGATTCCTCCACCATCTTTGTTTTATTTTTCAAAAATAATTGGCAAATGGACATATGTGCCATTACCCTGCCAAAGGCTAATTATCCACTCACATTGATTGGATCTGCGTTCATTCAAGACAAACATAGATAATTTTATATTGCTCTGCTACGTTACTGAGACTGGTTGGTAAAAACGTCTGAAAATCACAAATTTTATATTTCATGTACCACATCGCTCACGAAGAAGCCATGCCATCTTCAATATTTGTCCAGGTTATTGCCCACGTCAATGTGAGGCAGTAATATCACAGGCAAGATAGAGCAGATTGCCCTACAAACAATAAAACTACCACCCAAACCACACTGTTAATGCATAGCATTCCATGGCACATGAACTTTCCATGACAATTCTCATGGTCTATGATTATGAAACATGGAGCATCAATATCACAAGTAAAATACACTTGTTGCCACTTAAGTGCCCACCTGAACACATTACATATTTCTATTCAGCATTTAAAGATGAAAGCATGCAACTTTACCAGCCCCTTTTCATCAATTGAGCAGCCACAGAAGAAACCTTTGCTAGGACATAGCCCTCTGGCGACCCAGCATGTTGCATAACATAGCACAAACAGAAACTGCAAGCACAACACGCTCATCAAAACCATGATCAATGACCAAGGATAAAATACTCATGTAAGCAAGCCAAGCTATATCAAAATTTCCAAATAAAAAGTGTAGTGTGCACCGGAAAAATTACAATCACGTATTAACACATGCATCCACAGACTTAATATCTAAAAGAAAATAAAACCAATACCACATAAGTTTGTAATATCGCAGAAAGAAAATTCAACCAAGTCACATAACTTTTCAATATCGCAGAATTACCTTATCAAGCTTCTCTTGTCATCACTCGTAAGGAGACTCCATTCCCTAATAGCTGCATCGCGAATCGCAGCAGCCGCTTGAAACTTTGCCATTCCCATTTGAGAATTCTCTGACACATAGAAGTTAAAATCATCAAGAACATCACATCTGATTTTCGTATAGAAACTCTAATAATACCAATCATCCATTCATATACCTTCCAAAACCATCAACAAGATAAAAAACGACAACTACTGCAGCACACTTACCAAGAATAAATTGACATGCCTTATAAGGCTGAGGCGACTGATTTAGCGACAGAATGGTCGCCTCAGCTGCCGCTGGATTTATATGCATCTGCCGTATACATACAAGGTAAACAGTTAACAAACGCCATATGCAAATGCCTTACAACAAATAATTCAAATAGAAACCGTTACTATTAGATTAAAATCACCGATTGACATCAACAACAACTAGTGTTAATCGCCGGTTAAGTTTTTGATACATATTACTAAAAACGACAGCGTTCAGTCAGATATTAAACAAAAACCTGATTAAACCTATTTCTATTTCTTCTTAAAAAAATCCTTGTATTAAGTTTTTGAAACGACAGCGTTGTTTTGATTTGAGGTGCTATTTTCTTGCAGATTCTCAGTGAACAGGAGAATGAAAAAAGGAGAGGACCTGGATAGAAGAGCAGGCGAGCTCAATGGTGTGCATGGTGGACTGGAGTTGCGCCAGATCGGGGATGCCGTCCCCTGTCTGCTGTTGCTGCTGCATCGTTTAAGAAGTCAGTAGCAGATTTAACAAGAGAAGATTGGATTAACAGTGGTTTGGGAGTTTGATTATTTAGAATGATTGAGGTTTTTTGCTCTGTTTTCTGCTTTCCGTTAACAATGCAGGAGGAGGAGGAGCAGGTGGCGGTGGCGGAGGCAGAGAAGTGGAAATTTGAAGGGGGCAGTGAGGTGTGTTGTTTGTCTGTTATGTATACCGGAAAATGTTACGAGCACGCTAGAAATTATCATCTCCACACCGATTTTTTTCGCATGTAGTCAGAATTACAATTTTATCCTTCAATCTCTTTTAGAAAATAGCTCTCTCTGTTTTCTTTTTTCTGCCATTCAGGACAGAAATAAACTCAAGAATCAAGATATTAATATGAAAATAAACTCAGAAACCCAAATCTATAGTTATCGTACTTAATAAAACTATTAGTTAAATCTAATATTAAAATATGTCAAGGGCAACAAAGAAAAGCAAATAACCAGTCATTTTGCAATTTCCACTCATTCGAGGGACTAACATGAAAATGTAATCTACAACAAGTATCGAGTTGTAATTTCAATTACTATTAAACCCTAGGTAGTGACGTTATTTTTGTTCTAACTACATCACAAAACTGAACTGAACAAGAAAGCCTCTTTCTGTCACAGCTTACAACAAGGAGACCACAAAACTAAGTTTTTTAAGGTTTGTTTGTGATTTATGTGATAAATTCAATCAAAGTTTCAAGCTTTAATGGTTTTTTAAGCTGCTGTTCTGTAATGGGTTCTGACGTTTTGTGTGGTTTTAGTGGTTAAGGCTCTCTCTCCCAGTATGCTTGTGTGTTATGGCTTTTTGTTTCAGTTTTGATGTGTAGTTAAGTTGTATTGGCACTGAACTCGAAATAATTATGATTCTGGTTTGACGTTTTGTGAACTGGTTTTTAGAATTATCAGAGTTCAAGGAGCTTGGGGGATTTTATGTTTTGGGGCTGCTTGTTAATTCTTGTTTATGGTGGAAATAATCCATTTATATCTTTTTTCTAATGTGAAGGTTAAGAATTTGATATGTTCATGAGGCAAGACGTGCTTTTCTAGGCCTTAACGGGCTTGATGTTTAATGACTCTGCTCTATGATTGAAGTTGGTTTCGACTTAGCTTAGTGTTTAATATAATATTTTATGAGAACAGATATGGTTGTGATTTTGATCTGGTAAATGGATTTTTAAGCTTTTTGTTTCTTTCAAGTGTATGATGAATTTTCGTTGTGATAATACTTCATTTTCTTGTATTTATTTATTTATTGTTGGATTTTTGGTTTACCTTGTATTCTTTTATTATTTTTGAGATTCTTGATTTGTTGCTAGCAATGCTAACTTTTACTGCTGAACTAATGCAGGCAAGAAAATCTTGGAGAAAGTTCCCTGTCGATGAATGTGTAAAGCAACTGATCAACTGTCCTTTTCTTGTGAGAAACCAAGCCTTCTATTTGATGAACTATTAAAAAGAAGGTGTTAGTTACTGGATGCTTATTTTGTATGTCCTTGCAAAATCACAAAGATAATTTTATTAAGCGGGTTGAACAAGATGGGTTTTACAGTTTCCCCGCAGAACTCTATAGTTGAGGTTCATTGTTTGCGAGGCTTGCAAAGGTGCTCTAATCAAGCTGGGTCAAGTTTCTGTGTTGTTAGTTGCTCAGCATTGAAGGGGTCAACTTTTTATCTAAATTGTTCAATAAATTGCAGTTACAGAAATCAGTTGTATTGGCATGGGAAAGAATTTCTCAGGTCTGGAAGAACTTTGTTTTCTTTACAGTGTAGAGGAGTGCAAAGTGTCAGCATTGATAGAGTGGATGAAAATGATCAAGATGACTGGAGCTTAGGAAGTCATGTATCCGGTTCTGGGAGGGATTTTAGAGTGGAAATGACCACAAGGAATCATGGATCTTCAATTTTGTTTGCTGATGGACCCCTTGTTGAAAATGATGAGGAAACCAACAATGAAATTCTTCAGAATTTGTGCAAGAAGGGGAGCTTGATGGAAGCAACAAAGCTGATAGATATTATGTCACGTGTAAACCAAATTCCCAACTCCACTTGTTCCACAAACTTAATAAGGGGCCTTATCAGAATTGGTCGGATAGAAAGAGCTTCAAGGGTTCTTAAAACTATGGTCATGTCTGGTTTGGTTCCGGATGTTATTACATACAACATGATGGTAGGAGGTTTCTGTAAGAGAAGACAATTAAGATCTGCCATTGATCTGCTGGAAGACATGAGCTTGAGTGGTTGTCCCCCAGATGTGATCACTTACAATACAATAATCCGCAGCCTGTTTGATAATGGAAAATTTGATCAGGCTGTGGAATTCTGGAAGGGGCAATTAAGGAGGGGTTGTCTTCCTTATCTAATACCTTACACGATACTCATTGAGCTAGTCTGGAAGCATTGTGGAACTGTGCGGGCCTTGGAAGTATTGGAAGATATGGCTATCGAGGGCTGTTATCCAGATCTCGTTACCTACAATTCATTGGTTAATTTTGCTAGTAAAGAGGGAAAGTACGAGGATGCAGCTTTGATTATATACAACATTCTGTCTCATGGGATGGAGCCCAATGCCATAACTTATAACAGTCTTCTCCATTCTCTTTGTAGCTGTGGATTATGGGATGAAGTAGATGAGATCCTTGCAATCATGAAAAAAACTTCCCATTCTCCAACTGTGGTTACATACAACATTCTGATTAATGGGTTGTGCAAATGTGGACTTGTGGAGCGGGCAATTAACTTTTTCGTTCAAATGGTTTCTGAAAATTGTTCTCCTGACATTATAACTTACAATACTCTCCTCACCGCTCTATGCAAAGAGGGAATGGTGGATGAGGCCCTTCAAGTATTTGTCCTCTTGAGTGATAGCAGCTGTTCTCCTGGGTTAATAACTTACAACACTGTGATTGATGGATTGACTAGAAGGGGCTATATGGATGAAGCGATGAAATTATACAATCAAATGATAGAAAAAGGGATAGCTCCTGATGGTATCACCCATCGTTCTTTGGTTTGGGGGTTTTGCTGGATAGATCAAGTTGAGGATGCTGTGGAGATATTGAGGGAGATGGGAAAGAGAGACCACAGGATCAATAGTAGTGCTTACGGATTGGTAATCAATGGATTATGTAGAAATAAGAGGGTAGATGTTGCAATACAAGTTCTGGAAATGATGATCTCGGGTCGATACAAGCCAGATGAAGAGATTTATTCTACTTTAATTAAAAGTGTTGCTGATGCTGGTATGGTTGA
Organism: Populus euphratica; assembly: GCF_000495115.2. Taxonomy (NCBI): domain Eukaryota; kingdom Viridiplantae; phylum Streptophyta; class Magnoliopsida; order Malpighiales; family Salicaceae; genus Populus; species Populus euphratica. The sequence goes on from NW_011499910.1 coordinate 766,083, forward strand.
AGAGGCGGATGAATTGCATCAGAAGTTGATAGAAAGAAAGGTTCTTAGAACCATATTGGACAAACCATGATTGCATGGAAGATTTAAAACTCATGCTAGTTCTTTCTGGCAAAATGAGATTGCCAGCTATTTCACGGCAAAGTATACAGAAGACACATAATGGAAGCTCGGTGCCTTAATATCATATTGAGTTGGTTTTTCGATCAGTTTTCCCATGGCACAGATTCTTTCAGGAGTGATGATGTATGATAACTTGGAAACATTAGTGGCTAAAATGGGATAAGGTTTTATGTTGCATATGTTTCCCTTGTATTAGGTGGCTTTGTGGTACTTTGTTCTGAAGTCAACTTATGCTGCTTGTTTTTGGTGGATTTAGATGTGTTGAAACTTGTGTGTAATTCAAACTGAACCTTTCTTTACTAGCTGGTTTATATTTCCTCCTGCATTTTTTGCTGTCAGATTAATGGCTCTGAAAATAATTTTTAACAAATAAAAAAAATATTATTTTAATATATTTATAAAATAAAAACACTTTGTACCAAACTCACAATTTGATGATCCATCGGACTTGTGTACAATAATATGCATTTCCGAAGTCTTTCCTAGCATCTATTCAAATTCAAGATTTGACATCTGCCAGAAGAACAAAGCTGGAAAAAAAGAAAAGGGGCCAAAATCCAATGAGCAAGCAGCCGTATGTTCTGAAGATCTGTCCATTTTACCATGAATGATCGATCTTCTATTTAGCAAACGAACAGCCAAAGGAGGAGAAGCAACTATCATCCTCTAACATTGACTGAATGCCACTGATTTGCATTGCCCTAGCAATCCATTTGAATGTCTGTCCTTTGTTGGGAGTTCATTTTTATCAAGCAAGGCCCGGAAATTTTAGGCTTCGGATCTCATGAAATCTAGCCATTATTGACAATGCAATTCCTTTAAATAAGTTGTTCTCCATCAATGATCAGCAGAACCATTTTAATCCATGCAGTTCTAGTCCAAATAAATAAACTAAAGCAACGTTAAGGTAATAAGTTATTTGACTGAATAAAAAATAGAAACAAAGACTTGGATTCTATTGCGTTTCATCCTGATAAGATAATAAGAAAATTCCGGTATTCCTCGCCAAAAGAGAAACAACCGAATGAAAGAAGACTTGGGCACATGTTCGAAGCTCAAACGCAAAAGCTTGTTACCATCTCATTCTGTAAAAATCCCCAGTTAGTACAGAAAGATGGGTCTGCACATATTGCTATTTACAGAACTGTGATGTTGCTCTCTTGTACTCTTTCCTCAAGACTCAAGACATGAATCTCCTCTCCATAGTACTGACATTAAAGAAAGAATGTGGCAGGTTAGTCCAAAGGACATAGAAAATCACCTCAAGGTTCGAGCTCTTAGATTGTGCCTGATAGGTTGCTTCTTTGATTGCGGGCTCTGATGTTATGCTCTCAACAACCGAGTGAAATGCTTTTTACTCGAAATGCCATGAAATATACTACATATCAGGAGTCTCGGGAAGATAATTCCTTGCTGCATTTTGTTTCTTGTAAGTTTTAAGGCCATACAAAGAACAGACAGCCCAGATCAGAGCATCTGATATGGTCATTAGACATCCAAGAACAGCAAAAACTAGTTCTTAGTGTCCAAAGACAGTGAGGTCTTTGTAAACATCAAGCAAAGGGAAGACCTTGTTCAAACGTTTGTATGAATCTTCAGAAATAGCGTTCATACTATAAAGAGAATAAGCCAACTCCATAGCTTGAGCTCTTGATCCCGAGAAACCAATACCTTCAATCAACAGCGTATAAGTAGTTTCATTTGGCTGGCAACCATTTTCAATCATTGCTGTCAGCACTTCAATAGCATCATCAATTCTATGTACTTTGCATAAACCAAGAAGAACGATATTATAGCTGACTATGTTTGGCTGGAACCTACCACTTAGCATGTCTGCCAATAGCCCAATAGCTTCATCCACCATTCCATCTCTGCACAAACATGAAATAAGTGAATTATAAGTAATTCCATCTGGATCAATTCCTTTGCTAAGCATCTGCGATATCATTCCTAAGGCTCTGTATCTGTCTCCAGAACCCCACAGTGCACTTAACATTGTGTTATAAGAACTGACATTTGGAGGACAACCCACTTCCTCTAGCTTTCCAAATATTTCCACAGCATGATCACTATTTCCATTCTTACAAAGAGCGGCCATTATTGTATTGTAGTTGACTATATCTGGCAAAAAACCATCAGAGATCATGTAATCCAAAAACTTGATTGCCATATCCAGTTTTCCCTCTCTACAAAAAGCAGCAATCAATGGATCATAACAGTAAGCATCCGGAGTCAAACCCTTTTCCTTCATAACCTTCACTAAGTTCACCGATTCCTCAATTTTCCCATCATGACACAGTGAGCCAATCAAAATGCTATATGTAACCACATTAGGCTCGCAACCTCTTGAAAACATCTCATTCATCAGTTTCTCCCCTTCATACCATTTCCCTTGATCCAACAACGCTCGTAACAATATATTATATGTAATCACATCTGGTTTACAACCCCTAGAATTCAAGGTCCTAACAAGCTCAAAAGCGTGATTAACCTTCCCCTCTTTGCCCAACCCCCTAACAATTACATTATACGTAAATGTATCTGGTTCAAGCCCTTTTGACAACATCTCATCCAAAAGCTTCAAACCTTCATCAATCCCACCTTCGAGAATGTGTGCCTCTATCAAAATCGTGTAGGTAATAAGAGATGGCTTACAATTGTTATCTTTCAACAACTCTTCAAAAACCTTCAAAGCCAAATCAATCTTTCCCTTGCTACAAAAAGTCCCAATCATTATATTGTAAGTAACAACATCCTGCGAAAATCCCTTTCTTTTCATCCTATCAAGCACTTTTTTTGCACTTTCAATCCGATTAGCCTTACAAAACCCACTGATCACTGCATTATAAGCAAAAACATCAGGTTCACCATGCTTCTCCAGAATCTCCATCACCCTAGTAGCCTTCTCTATATTTCTTGAATTAAAAAACCCTTTAATGAGCTTAGTACACATAATAACATCAGGCTGATAACCTTTTGCAACCATACATTCAAGAAAGTAGAGCGACTCATTACACTTGCCTGCTTTACAAGACCTATTAAGCAGTTTCATCAAATGGGTTTCTTTGAAATCATAAGATAAACCATGGGTTGGTTTTGTTTCAGGTAAAACCCTCCTTAATTTTGGTGGGTTTCCAAGATTACTGTTAGTGTCATTACGAGTAGGGTTTATGCAGCTAACTACATTGCTTTGAAGCGAATGTAAAGAGAGTTTAAAATGTTTGCTAGTAAAGGGAAAGCTGTAACTACGAGAGATAAACTCAGTGGAAAACATTGTCATGCTAGTGGCTTTGTTATCGTTCAATGTTCATGGATTGTCATTTTACAAAAGAACCAGCCGTAGGCGAAGAAGTAAAGAGAGTACCTGTAAATTTGCAAGGAAAAGGAGAGAAACTTGAAAATTTGGGAATTGTTTGTAGTGTTCTAGAGATTGTTCTTGAACATCTTGAGTCTTGTGGAGCAATTTCAAAGGAAAAGGGCAAGTGTTTGTAGTCAGCCAATCGGATTCCAGTGCATGCGTTATGGATAAGGGACACAGCATGGGTCTGGTCTTTAGGATAATTGGTCTTGAGATCAGTAAAATTTGGTTGGAGATTATATTTTAAAGTATTTTTTATTTTAAAATATATTAATATAATATTTCTTATTTTTTGAAATTATTTTTAAAATTAGTGAATTAAAATAATTAAAAAATAACTAATTTTAAATAAAAAATATTTTTAAAATATAAAAATGTGCTGATTTAAGATGGTGAAAAAAATGAAGATATTTGTCGTTTAGAGCTTGCTGCACGTGACATGTCGCTTGAATGCTGTAGGCATAGAAAAGAAGAAGAGAGAGACTGCACAGCCCCCACAGTACATTATTTAATACTGTTCATTCTTTTCCCCTCTTTTTTTTTTTACATGATTTTATTTTTTATCATTTAATTTATTAAAAAATAAATTTTATAATTTATTTTCTATATAAATATTTTAATATCATGGTTTATGGTTTGAGTTTAGTGGATTAACTTTATTTTTTAAAATTAATTTTTTTAAAATTTTATTTTTTAATATTAATTTGATAAAAAATTAAGTATCATGTTTTTTTTAATTTATTTTTTATTAAATTATTTCAATCCTGAATTATAAATTTTATAGGTTAACTATAATTAATTAGGATTGTTTTATTGTTTCTTATTTAAATTGATTTTTTTTAGTTTTATTTTTTAATAATTAGTTGATTAAAAATTATATTTTATAATTTGTTTTAATTTACTTTACACAAAGTTATACGAGTCTAATGACCTGAGTATCGAGTTTGATAAAATAACATTTTTTTTATGAGTTTATCTCAATATCATTATCAGGATCGTAGATTTAGTGAGATAACGTGAGTTGATTTTGATTTTTTTATTTTTTTATTTCAGTCGTTAACATTAGATTGATTGTGAATTAAACTTTATAATTTATTTTTATATGATTATCCTAATTTCATAACTCATGTTATATATTTCGTAGGTTAACTCATGTTAAGTTTTTTTTATATTTTTTTAATTAATTTTTTTAATTCTATTCTTCAAATATTAAATTAATTAGATATTGAGTTTCATAATTTATTTAATTTTTTTATAAAAAATTATCATAAACTCATAACCTAAATTTATAAATTTAATATATTAACTCAAGTTGATTCAGATTGATTAAATATATTATTATCTAAATATTTAAATAAAATAATATTATCTTAAACTTTTTTATAATCAACTTATACTTTTATAATATATTCAAATTATTTTTAAATTCATTAAATTAATTAAATTATATCAAATCAATTCTTATATAATTTAATTTTTCTTTTACAATAGTGTTAGTACACTTCGTTTACATTAAAAAAGAGATCACGATAATAACAAATTTCAAATAATCCAATAACAGCTCAGCATGTTCATGCCAATAGTAACTCCGGAAGTGTGACATGCTATATATATCCTTTTTTTTTTTTTTAATAATAGTCAAATTTTATTGCTGAATACTATGTATATCCTTCACATTACTTATGTAATGATTTAATTTTTATTTTTATTTAATTTTTATTTTTAATTATATCCTTAGTTCCTTTTATTAATCTAATCCAAAGCATAACATGGGTCAACACTCTAGTTTTAATATATTCGAGATGAGAAACTGTGTTTATATGGTGACAGCATAAAATGTTTTTTCAGGATCAGAAAAAATGTTAATATTATAATTACTATAATCTTCTTAATCTTTAATATTCGTGATGATTTAACTATAAAAATAATACTTTTATTTCATTCAAATTAAAACTTATCATAAAAGAATAAATTTATTAACTAAAAATATATTTTATATAAGACTTATAATTAAAAATAAATAAATCTATGATTGTTAAATAAATATGAAAATATAAAAAAATAACTTCAATGCTTTATAGTTTATACCAGTCAAAGTGCTAATATATAAATGAAGGATATTGTATTATTTAGCATTTCATGTTTTTTTTTAATGTTTTTAAATTGTTTTGATATGTTAATATTAGAAATATTTAAAAAAAAATAAAAAATATTTTTTCAATATATTTATTAAAAAAAACACTCCCCATGCACCAGCCTACCAAAGTTCAGCTTTGCCCTGAAGTTGCTAAGTCGACAGGACAGGACAGACAATACGCTTTGAGCCCTGAGGATTCACACGCTGCCTCCCAATAGACTTGTAAAGCAAAACTTGGATTCACGTCCCAGCTCGAGTGATTGCTTCATCGTACATTTCCATTTTTTTTCTTGTTCTCAAGGTATTTCTCCGTAAAAAGCTATATAAGATTGATTGTACTTGTTTTTTTAAATCTCTCTACCTGTCAATTGATTTGAAATTTTATGGTTGTTATTGGCAACAATAAGAGATTTATCTATCAAGTTATTCTCCTTCGAACCCTATTGAAGCTTCCTGGTTATCACGTTAACATGTTCCAAAGAGAGGATCTTTGAGGACATGCGTATTCAGCATGGTCTTCAGGATATATATTGTCTGTGCTTTAATGTCCTCATCACAAGGTGTTGCTGTGTAGGAATTCATGAGATGTAACTCATTATCCATAAAGATAACAAGGTCAGCATTTAAGCTGGATTTACATACAGCATGGTTGGATGTATCACTGAGATTAGTTGTGAAATGCCTTATCCAACACAAGGAGACGATGAAGCCACAGAGCCTGTTAAAGATAGAATAAAGTATAAGCAGGTACAAGTGAAGGGCGGCAGAAAGTTGACCACTGGTGTTAGGAACCGTGAAAGATTGTTGCAGAAACTGGTAATCTTGTTTTACTGCTGGATTAAGAAAGGATAAAGCATCTAAAACAGATGCATCAGTAATGAATTTCTTAAGCATGTGGCCCAATGTTGTGTAAGTGACGAGCTGCTGTATTTGGAAAGAAACCAAGAAATAGCAGTATCTGATCATACATGCACCAGATACACAAAAACAGAGCAGGCAAACCTTCAGAAAATGAAGAGCATTGGCTGATGAATAGTGTGCAGAAACGTAGTACATGCAAGATTCGACAAATTTCATCATCGTTATCAGACGTTTCATCTTCTTGTTTATGGCAGTACTCCTCAATGATCATGAGCATCAGCCGCTGAACTCATCAAGAAATGTCAACATTTTTTTTCCAAATAGGTACTGGATTTCTTTGGAAGTGCTATGATGGCTGTTCCTCACCCCCTCCTCTCTCATTTTGTTTCTTCGCCTTCTCAGTGGTTTTTCTTTCTTCCGACCTCTTCAATCAAGCTCAAAAATATGACATCAAAACTCACAGTGCGATAATGAAAGCAAGAATTATCAGCCCAGTTCTGGATTTCTTCAACTCATGCAGCACCTGCAGGCAAAGAGGATTCATCTATAGCTAAAAAGCACGAAAAATGACTAAAATTGATAGTCTCCAAATCTAGCTTCTCAAGGAAACTGATCAAAAGGCAGAAAAAAGCCAAGATAGTTTACTCTAGTGATAATCTAACATATGAAGGCTAGCATACAGTATTACAATGCACTTTTAACAGGGTGAGGTTGGCTCAAAAATTCTAAAAGCATTGATACAATTTGAATACTCTCATGTCATGTACGAAACTAGCCAGCAGCGGTGATTCCATGCACGATAGTTCATTTTTTTATCTCTGCAAAACAAGTGAGCAGGAAACCATGTTAAGAGCACCACACCCAGGCTTGTGCATTCCTCGTCACACGTACAGTTTAGGGGATATCTCATCAAAGGTTGTGTTCCGAAAATCATTAGTTTGATCACTAGCAGAGATACAAACAAACAGAGAGCAGCAAATATGGTTCTCAAGCCCTATCAAGTGTCATCATGGGAAGATATATGCTTCACAAATTTATACTGTGATGTAAACCTCAGATATATATTTTCTCCACTAGCTCAGATTCTTTCCCTCCGATGTCTCGAAAAGCGGAACAATATTTTCCAGCAATCATCTTAATCACCCGCCAACTGTCAATTTGTTCATACATCCATAAGAATTGGGTTTTGAAGTGTGTGTGTGTATCTTGGTGGACATTAAAAAGCATTAACATATTAAGAACAGGAAAGAATAGCTTTTGGGAGAGCATGGAACTATGGAAGGAGAAGGGCTGACGATAGAAGTTCATCCACCAGCATAGTCATATGCTGCTTCTTTGACGCAATGAACTCCCTGCATGCAAATACAAGGAACAAGCATTGCGATCATGGGTTCATGGTAAAACTATGCAACAGATTGAAAATGATTTAAATGAATGGAAACACAACACATGCACAAATATATCTATATAAAATTGAGGGAGCAGAAAGCTAGAAATACCTGGAGTATTGCATGCAGTCCCAAAATCACAGCTTAGCTATACAAGAGAAGACTTGCTATGCTTCATGACCTCACTTTCAAGATTATTCTCGTCCCAGTATGTATCCGACGGATTCTTAGGCCATGTTTCTTTATAGAAGTTGTAGAAAAATAAAAAATATCATTTATTAATTGATTATAACATATTTAATTATTAATTTTTTTATTGTTATATATTTTATTTTATTTTTTTAGTTTCATTATTTAAAATTTAATTTTTATATCAACATTTATTCTTATTCTTTTTATTATTATTTATTTTATTTAAAATAATTTATAAAATATTTTTTTAATTTTATCCATTTTTAATTTTTTTCATCTGTCGGTAGAATTCTTTAAGTACTAAAGATAAAATTGATGCAAAAAATAGATTAAAGCAAAGTTATTTAACATAGCTTGTCCTCGGTTTAACTTAGAATATATTTATTTTCATGTTTTAAAAAATATTTTTATAAATATTTATTTTTTTAAAATTATTTTAATGTATTAATATCAAAAATTAAAAAAAAATTGTGAAAACGACGCTATTGCCATCAATCAGTCAAAACTAAGAATTGTATTTTGAGAAAAAAACAAAACATTAACCCGGTGATTCAATATTTGTTATGAAAATCACGATTCAAGCTCTAAACCGAGTCAGACCCGAACCGGTTTGACAACTAAAGTCAAGGTTGTGATTATATTTCTTTGTTTTATTTTATTTATTTTTTAGTAAAGTTTATTTAAAAATAATCTGCAGCTTTACTTTTCCAACTTTCTCCCAAAAAAATCTCTCTCCCTCTCTCTATTTTTCTCTCTCTGCAAAAAAATTTCACCCCCACTTGAACCGAATCCATTTTCCTCACTCAAAAAGAAAAAAAAAAAATTCTTTTCTCCTCAAAAGATCTATGCTTGGTTGGTAATTGGACGAATCGAAAGATTCAGAAATAAATTGAATTGAAGAAGGCGTGGTTCGATTCAATAGAAATAATTAGAATCTAGGGTTTGGCGATCTATGTTTTGGTTTGATTTTAGTAATTATGGAAACAACGACGAGCGATGTTGTCATGTTAGATGCGGAGTTGCTTCAGCTACCAGAGATTTCGCCTTTAGCTTTCAAATCTTACCCTCACTTTCCCCAGACACTCTTCGATCAGTGGCTCTCTCTTCCCGATCCCAATAAGCTGGTGCCGTTTTCGATATCTCTTCCTATTTCTTTTGCAGTTTTGTGTTCATTTCGATTCATTTTTTTACTTTTTAGTTTAATAAATTATTATCACAATTATTTTTATTTTGAATTGTTCTTGAATTGTGGAGTGCGTGTGATCGATATGGAAACACACTTGTTGTTGATTTGGTATTTGATGAAGTAATTATGGGTTAACTTGATGCTTTTTCTTTTTTAGTGCTACGGAAAAAAAATGGGTTTTTGATGCCCAAGTAACTCTTAAAATAATATAATTATTTAGTTAATTAATTAACATGCTAATGCTTCGAATTAGTTATGTGCTATGTTGAAAAATCATGGATTGGTTCATTTTTATTAACATTTCGATGCTGATAGAGTTGCTTTGCTTTGTTGTTATGGTCATATAAATGTTTGTGTATACGTTGTATTTTTAGAGAGATTTTTTTTTCCTGCTTAAGGTTAAGGAGAGCAGTTCAACGGTCATGCTTGATACCTATGGGTTTGGCATCAACGCAGAAGTCCAAGTCTTGTAGAATTGTTAGTCTGCATGTGTAAATTTGAACAGGGAATTAATTTAGTTTTTTGTTTTCTTTTTTAACCCCCCTTCTTCTCTTTGAATTTATTTTCATTTCCCATAATGCATTTTATTGCCAGTATTGCTTTTTTTGTAATAATTGTGTCTGAACTTTGTTCCATGGCTTGGATGACAATGTCATCGTAACATTTTTTGTGTACTTTCTGTTCTGAAAGGAAACACAACTGATGATTTATTTTTATATAGACCTTTTCTTTAATGTGGTTATAGAAGAGAAGTTTTAAAATTCTTGCTTTCATGATTTTTATTTTGCCGATCTGTTCTTTTGTGAGTTCTTATAGGTGATGTTCCTTTGAGTAAAATTGTTTATATAATATGATTGCTTATTTCTCTTCTCTCTTCATATTTGTCCAGGTGACATCCCTGGTTAATGATGCCAAGACAGGTGCTCCATTGAATGTCTCTGGAAACTCTTCTAGTGCAAATGCTGCCACTGTTAATTCCTTACCTTCCATGTTTCCTGCGGGGAGCACACCGCCTCTTTCTCCCAGAAGTTCAACTGGTTCACCTCGTGTGACAAAGCAAAGGGCTGGCCCATCTAATTTAGGCTCTCCTTTGAAAGTAGTCAGTGAGCCAGTAAAGGAGTTGATACCACAGGTTTAACAAAACCCCAATGTTTTTTCTTGTCACACACAAAACAAAAGGATGAAATTTATGTTGCAGTGGCCACTATTTCCTTTCATTTTCTCTGAAAAGAGATAACAAAACTAAAGCATAACTGAAACAAGAAATTTCTCTGATCCACCATGTTTTTGTTCTACTCTTTTCTTCATGGTTTTATCTATGAATTTTTTGTTGAGTGACATGGATTATATTTTTTTAATATGTATACTTGTGATGCCTGTAGTTTTATTTTCAAAATGGCCGCCCCACACCAAATGAACTAAAAGAACAATGCTTGATTCGGATCAATCACTTTTTCTATGGCCGCTTGGATGGATTGCAAATACATGGTGAGGTCAATGATTATATATCGAATTCTGTGATATTTGATGAACTAATCTGTTTGTTATTTATTTTGTTTTTAGAGTTCAAATCGGTCACAAAGGAAGTATGCAAACTGCCATCATTCTTCTCCACGGTTCTATTTAGAAGGATTGATGTTAATAGCACTGATTTCGTGACAAGGTATGTACTTGTTGTCTTAGGTAGTTTATTGGGCCTATGAAAATGATTATCCTGTTGTTCAAGCTGTAAATACTTTAAAATTGTTTACCTGATTCAGTTGTCATTATTTCAAGATTTCTCTTCGATACCCGATGACTCTCTACTACATCTGGAAATTTCTCTCACATTTTTTTTTTAACTATTTTCATTAACTTTGGAACAATAATTTTAGGACTTAAAAGATGGTTGTCTGGATTGTTATGAATGCTCGGGCAAATAGAATGATGGGAGAGTGGTTTTCAGTTTGAGTGGTGATTTGAGAGTTTATGGTAGAAACTTAAAGAAACAGACTTTGGGTTTTCTATCACACTTTCCTATGTCTAGGATCAGAGACAGCTATAGAATTAAAGTGCCCTACTCTACTAACTATCATTGTTTCTAGTTTTACAGTAAACCTAGAATTAAGCTCCTTGATTTTCACAGATCAAGGCCTTGCTCTTGCTCTGTATCGCTTTGATTTACAAAGTCGCTATGCAAGGAATTCTGGAGTGTGTTGTTTAGTGTACCTTCCTTGATTTGCAACCCCCCTACGCACACACACTAACAACAACAATTGTAGTTATGAACCAGTTTAACATTTATATGCCAGTTAACAAGAATGACTGCCATACATTTTGTACACTGCCAATTGGACTGGTAACCAAGAATTTGTTATTTGGATTTTTAGTATGTGAATTTCTGTATCTTTTTTTTAGCTTAAACCTTTTGGGATTGTGGCTTCAAAGTGAAAATTCATTTGCATCTCTCTCTCTCTCTCTCTCAAGAGCGTTAGGCTTTGACTGTTAGAAACTGGTTTGTTTAAGGTGGATTGCTATTTGTAAAACAAATATGGTTTTTAAATTGCAGTTGCAGTCATGGCATGGATGGAATTTTCTAGTCTTTAAGAAATTTGTCTCGGTGAACAGTTTAGAAAAATCAATCAAAAGGGTAGGATTTTTTATATTCAGTAATTGATAATTTCTCAACTTAGAGAATATTTACTTTTAACTCTTGATGCTTTTTGTTACATTAGGGGACCATGCTTTTTCCTGTTTGTGGCATACAGTGGATATTGCCAATTAGGATGGACTGCTTCTTGATGCATTTGGTAGATTTAGAGAGGAAGGATTATAATATTTTGAGGAGAGGTGCTATCTTTTATGGTGTTTCGAGATAGAGGGAGGCTCTAGGATAGGTGGAACATGTTTTTTCTGCTATATGTGGTAACAGTGGAATTTGCCAAGTAGAGTGGACTTGTTCTTCATGCATTTTGTGGATTTTTGGAGAAGGGTTATAAGATTCTGAGGACAGGTGCTATGCTATATGTTGTTTGGAATGGCTCTCTAGAATTCAAGGTTCTTTTCTCTTGATGTAGCTGTTTTGGGGTATGAAAATAGCAATTGTCGCTTAAATTCGGTGTAGTGCGTTTTGTTTTAGAAGTGGAAATGAGGAGATTCAGTGTTGGTGGAAAAGCAAAAGGAGACGATGAAGATTGCAGTTCCATTCTTCCAGTGGGGGAACTAAGAAGGGGTGGATTGTCTGTAATTTAATGGCTGCCATGGATATTGGGTGGATTGTCTGTAATTTAATGGCTGCTATGGATATTGGTTTATACAGGCCTCTATAGATGTGAAAATAGTACACCCTTTAGCTTAGGACAAGGGACATTTCCGGCTGCTTGCTGCTGTTATTTGAAACTATGAAAGAAAATAAAAATAAGCTACATTGTAAGAAACAAATTAACATTTTAAGTGTGATAGAGTAGTTCAAGGATACATGATGTTGCAATTTAGTTGCTGTTGCCCGCACAAAAACTGTTTGCATTATTTGGTTGCATAACTTCTTCCTAATCTATGTGCAGGGATGCTTTTCTTGATTATTGGATAAATGGCAACATGTTGACATTGGATATAGCTACCCAAATTTTCACAATTTTGAAACAACCAGATCTCAAATACCTCACCCAGGTAGGGGTGTTTGTGTATCAGGATAATCATTTCTGGGTCTTGTTGTCAATGGATTGCTTCTTTTTCATGTATGATTCATTAGTGAAATTATTGTTTCACACATTTCTAAAATGATTTTCATATTGATAACAGGAAGATTTTAAACCTGTGCTTCAAGAACTACTGGCAACACATCCAGGATTGGAGTTCTTACAGAGCACACCCGAGTTTCAGGAAAGATATGGTTCGTTATCAGCCTGTTAATCAACTTTTGGTTGTTTCTAATTCAAAGCAATTATTTATATTTCTGATTCCTCAACTTTGCGAGATGCATTGTCCTTTATAATACATGCTCGATTATTGGTAAAATTTATCACTTATTACTGATGGTATTGAAATCATCTGAATTGATTTGTTTCTTTAAATATTTGTAAACGTGTTTCATTCTGATGAGAACTACATGTATAGCTTTATTATTCCTCAAATGAATGAGGTGCTTTTTGCTGTTTAACAAGCTATAGCAAAGCATCTAAACTTGAATTTGGGGGTACTTTGTAGAGAATCCATTTATGGTGTGATTGTCCCTCCCTTGAAAATGGAATCTATCATTAAAAATTTATAGAGGATTTTTGGATTATGTTGTCGAATGGAGCAATTATCAAGCTTCTCTCATGAACCTGACGCCAAGCATTTCTAAAGCCACTCTTTGTAATTTCAAGAATGCTGGTATTCTTTTTTCCTGGAGCAACTAGTTTCAAAATTGCCAAACTATAGATGGCTCCATTTGAATGATGAGTTCTAATAAGATCAGATGGCACAGTTCAGTATGTATGGGGCACCCTAAAATTAGTGACATTTGGTTTATTGCGAAAAGAAAAATGTGTTTTTGAAAGTAAAACTAACAGAAAAGTTCATGCACGATGCATGTGCTTTTTAGTGGTGAAATTATCTGGTGTGAGAATAGCTCCTACAATGTATTGAGTCATGCAGACATCTGACCAGCCCCTATGGATTTGGTCACCCGTTGCACATTATGTCCATTCTTATAGGAAGGCACAGAGTTATTAAAAGCTTTGTCATATGAGTAAGAAGTAAAGTTCTGCTCTTTATATTCTTATAAACTCTCAACTGGTTTCTCATTGTGTGGAAAGCATGGCCTTATGAATACAGAAAAGATGGAAACTTTTGCAATGTTGTGATGTGTAAACTCTGCCAGATTTTTTCCTTTGGTTGATTGGTGTGGTGTTCATTCGAGAGTGGCTTGTAATTGATGGACAGTTCAATTGAATTGGTTTTTTTCTGGTTAATTCAGTGTATTTAGCCATAATTTCTTTTGCCTGTTTTATTGGCTGTTTATACTGTCTGGGTAGTAGTATAGCTGGAGGCTGACAGCCTGAATAAGCCATAAGAGGCTGCTCTTACTTTGTGATAGTTGCTATGCATTTAATGTCGTGTGATTTCCTAACATGAATTTTCCTTTGCAATTGGCAGCTGAAACTGTAATATACAGAATTTTTTACTACATAAGTAGATCTGGGAATGGTAATCTTACCCTCAGGGAGCTGAAGCGTGGGAACTTAATTGATGCAATGCAACATGCAGATGAAGAAGAGGACATAAATAAAGTTTTGAGGTAAGTATTGCTGTGAAGATGCAACATGAATTTTCCTCCAAGGCACATTGTGCCTATCATAAACTTGTAAAAATATGAAACATTAATATTTCAGGTAATCAGAATTAGTTTTATGTAATTGGAATGAAATTTAGGCTTGTAACGTTTTGTATCAAATTTTTAATGATCCTAATTATTTTGCTTATGATTTCATGTGCAGGTACTTCTCTTATGAGCACTTTTATGTGATATACTGCAAGTTTTGGGAGCTGGACACAGATCATGATTTTCTTATCGACAAAGAGAACCTTATTAGATATGGGAACCATGCGCTTACCTACCGGATTGTTGATAGAGTATTTTCCCAGGTTTGTGGCTGTTGAATGATGCTTTTCTGTTTTGGGTCAGTTTACCTACAATTTTACAGCAAGAAATTTTTCTTTGCTAGTCAAAGACCTGAACTGTCATGCTTTTATGATGTAAATACCTTGCAGGTTGCTAGAAAATTTACTAGCAAGGCTGAAGGAAAGATGGGATATGAAGATTTTGTGTATTTCATTTTGTCAGAGGAAGACAAGTCATCTGAGCCAAGTCTTGAGTATTGGTATGTGTGCATTTATCATCCTGTAGAGTGAAGGAGTTGAACTACAATTGTGCACTTATGAAATATTATGGAAATATTCATTTTATATTTGTTTCATTTGTTAGATGCTCCCTCCACAAGTTACGCCAGTGTAACCATGAATAACAAAGCATTGTTAAGTTTTTTGAATATATTCCTTGTTCAATAAGTTGCATAGGCGTTGTGCTTTTGTTCAAGCTGAAAAGACTAGCTAGTGCAGGAACAGAACACATAGCCTAACTGGAACTGGAAAGACTTAAAATCACCAGGGAAATTTTTTCTGAAATGGTGAAACTTCTAAAACATGATTGATAAAGGAGAGTGATATGTGGGCCCTGAATGTTGGAGAAATTTCCAGTCAATTACTGGCTATTATTCCATGTTGGCTATGCTAGTAAAGCAGATAAAAATAAAACTTGTTTTCATTTCATTGTTGTAGAATATATCATATAATGATTCTTGAGTGCTTCTCTTGGGAGTTTACATTGTACAGACCTACAAACACTTGTTTTTCAAGCAGTGATGGTGATGCAGTGTTTTGGTTTTATTAATCAACTACCTGTGAGTTGTGATGTTCAATTTCTTTCTTAGGTTCAAATGCATAGATTTGGATGGAAATGGAATCCTGACAAGGAATGAGATGCAGTTCTTTTATGAGGAGCAGTTGCATAGGATGGAGTGCATGGCTCAAGAGCCTGTGCTTTTTGAAGATATATTATGCCAGATAATTGATATGATTGGACCAGAGGTTTGCCCTTTGCTCTTCTGTAATCTTACTGGTAGTTCCTCTCTCCTTAAATCTATTCGAAGTGCACATGGAAGCATGTTCAAGGAAAACTACATTTTAAGATGCTCTGAAATTTTTGCCACCTTCTTCAGTACCTGTCTCTAACAAATTAGCTACTCCCAATGGGATAGCTTAAGAAAACATGACCAGTTACTAATCTGTTACTCCCTGCACACCACCATCTAGAGATATTTTGGGTTTTTTACTGTTCAACTTTTCTTGCTGCAGGATGAGAGCTATATCACCCTTCGTGACCTCAAAGGTTGTAAACTTTCAGGAAGCGTTTTCAACATCCTTTTCAACCTTAATAAATTTATGGCATTTGAAACCCGTGATCCATTTCTTATTCGTCAGGTAATGTAACTCCTAATTTATGTTCATTGCTCAATATGAAGATTGAACCTAGCATTGCTAATAAAAAAAAGCCTTGATGGCATTGCAATGAAACAGGAGCGTGAGAATCCAACACTAACAGACTGGGATCGCTTTGCGCATAGAGAATATATTAGGCTTTCAATGGAAGAAGATGTTGAAGATGCTTCTAATGGCAGTGCAGAAGTTTGGGATGAATCACTAGAGGCTCCTTTCTGAGTTTAATTAGGTAAGCCACTTCAGTTTTTGTGTTGCTGGTTATGTTTGTTGCGTTGTGCTTTTTATTCTTGTTCCGGCCCCTGCACTTGTGCTGTGGAGTGTGGAGATTTAACAAGGACCTCAATAAATGAAGCATTTTTCTTTCTCATATATTTTTTCAGGGTCTAGTTTTGTGTTTGAATTTCTACTTGATATTTACGAGTTTGCTTTTGCTGAAGGTGCTCGCACAAAAAGCTCCAGCTTCTTCTTCTACAGAGGCCATGAGACACGAAAACAGTAAACTCAAAGGATCATTCTTTTAAGGAGTGTGCAACAGTTTTTACCTTTCTAAAGAGACAGTCCAGGCTTGGCAGGATGGAATGCATTTTTTTCATGTGCCAGCAGGGGACATATTCAAGCTTTTGTGTGCATAATTTGACGAAAACCAAGGGGCATTACACTAGAGCAGTGGTTCATGAAGTTGAACTTCCTGTAAAGGAGAGGTAGTATCCAAGAGTTGATTAATCAAGTCCAGGTTGAGTAGCTCAGAACATTTACTGCATTTTTTATTTATCAATCTGTAAGATATAATCTATGTCCAGGTCTTCTAATTTAGCTGTCGGTTCCTTTGATATGCTTTCTGTACGGTAATCTATTGGGTGCTGGGTAGGCTTCCTTTGTCTTATCAATTTTTGGACTGTCATTTATCTGTGACTATATTCCTAGTTTTTCCACTTCGTGTACACAAAATGTAGCTTTGTGTTTTGTCTTATGAAAAACTTAACTTTCTCAATTGAATCTTTTAGATCGAGAACTTTGAACCCTCAAATGTACCATGTAGTTTCCCTGGCATTTCATAGCACATGAAAATGTGGAACTTGTACTCTACAAGTTGTACACCATCTATCCATCCCCTCAATCCTTTTGGTCAGGCACGTCGTTCGCGATTGATGCGGTGACTGATGACTGCTAATTTCCAGATTATTCTTCTTTCATAGACGTCATGCTAGGAAGTATGTTGGTGGTTAAGATATGTGTGAAGTATAGCGAAGACCTGATTATCAGCAGCGAAGTCAGTAAACCTACAAATCTGACGATGAATAGGATTCTTGATCCTGAAATCAACGAGGATTCTTCGTCGCAGATCTGAGTTGAGTTGGTCGGTCAGAAGTAATATGGATGGAAACATGAGATAATGGAAATTTGATTTGCTACTATAAAAACTCATAAAAGCGTAGTTGTTGAACTTGGCTCAGCAGAATAACCCTATGAGTAGATGTCGAACTAGGCTTGGTAGAATAACTCGGGTTGGGTTAACCAAGATTTTATAACTTCATGAAACTTGTTTAATCTGGCTTTTTTTAGTGATCTGATTGATCAAGACATTTAAACAAGGATGGAACGCTTTATTTTAACATAAAAGACTGGTCTAGACAGTTCTATACATGAAAGTTGATAATCAATATGCAGATTGGCTTGTAACTGCGACCATACTGTGGATCTCGGAGCTCGTTCTTTCAGGGGTCCGTCCGAGGGTTTTTCCTCTTTATTATTAGTTTAATTGCTCGGGACTGCTCTCCCTGAAAAGAGCTCTGTGTACTCTTAGTTTGAGGCTTGAGCCCCGAGCTAGACCTGAAAAAACAAAGACCAATTGAGGAAAATGATTTACGTTATAAGAACTTCCATGTAGTTTAAAGGGATGGTCTAATCATGTGAGAGTAAACCATGTCCCAAGCCCAAGGTTTTCATTCTAAAGTGGAGCTTGTGTTCGAGAAGGTGATGTGCAGGATTCGAAATCTACCAGCTCTACTATTGGAGACGTAGATTTCTTTTTATCTACACTGCTTTTGACCTAATGAAAGAGGTAGACATTAATGAATGGAAAAAATAGGAATTTGAATTTTCTTCTTTTTCTAATGGTGCTAATGAAATTTAAGTCTATTTTTCAAACCTGTTTGGTCATCTATTTATATAGTTTTTGTTGCCTTGCTTTAAAGTAAATCATAAAAAAAAAAAAGGTGTTTGATTAGGATTTAAAAATTTTAAGTAGTGTTTGGTTGTTGTTCCATAATAGAAAAAACGAGTACAATAAAGATAGAAATCAATTTAGTTTTTTTTTTAAAAAAACATAGAAATAAATGTCTCTTTTAACTATTCTAGAGTGAGGTTTATACTTTCAAAAAATAGAAAATACATGGAAGATATGTATTTAGAGATATATTTTTTTATGTTTAAAATATTCATATAAAAAACTTTTAAATTTTAAAATTATCTAACTAAAACATATAAAAATAAAATATTATTATAATTTTAAATTTTAATTTAAAAATCGATCTAAAACATTGAAAGTCTGGTTGATCTATTTTTTTTAAGAGAATAATCAAAATTATGTAATTTTAATGGAACAAAATTTTAAAAGAAAAGGTCAATGAGTTGTGATTAAATCAATCATTTTTTGTTCTTCTTAAAATTAAACTAATCAACTAGGTTGTTTTAAGTTTGATAATTAGAGTTATTACATTATTATTAATTTCAATATTTAATATAAAATAAATTAAAAAAATAATATCTAATTATTTAAAATATATATACAAGTTTGAAAGTATTATATATTAAAAATAAAATATATATTTTTATATTTTATTTTATCTTATCTACCATCAATTAAATAAATACAATCGTTATATCTTACATACAACTATCAAATACAATTTTGTCACTATTTCTTATATTTTAAAATACCTAAACATAGTAAGGATAGTAAATGCTCATAAATTTTAATGATAATATAATCATAACCATATCCAAATAATAATAATAATAAAATCAAATACCATACTATATCCACCACGCATCAAATTCGAATTATGGATTATGAATAACTACATTCAAACCATAGGATTTTGAATATTCATTATCCATTTTTTTAATCTAATAAATAATCTTAAATATTTTTATAATAAATAATTTTAATAAGTTTTGTTAACCATATGCAGACAAAAATATTATTAATATATATATACATTTTACTAATAATAACCAAATAAGTTAAAAT
>NW_011499910.1:785652-826963 GCF_000495115.2 Populus euphratica
TAATATATATATATATATATATATATATATATATATATATTTAAAACATATCCATTCATAATATTGTTGTTCTCGGTAGCCATAAAGCTAACAAATATAACAAAAAAAAAATATTGCTTCAACATCATGTTAAGAACAAATTAGAGTGTAAGAAATTATATGTAATGGTAAAATTATAATTACAATATATTAATTATTTTATAATTATAATTTTACAATTAAATATACTTTTTCCATCCCTAATGAAAGTGAAGCTTTTTTAGAAGAAAAACTGTTTATTTTATTTTTAAAAACTAAAATAACCTTAATATTTAAAAATTAATTAGCTTTAAACGTATTTTTTTATACATATTAATATAATAATATTTAATTATAGATTTAATAAATTTAAATATTTTAAAATTAACTAACCTCAATTATTTTATTTTTAAATGTTCAGGTTTTATTCAATCATTTTTTAGAAAAACCTTCTGCTATATTTTTCTTGAATTGAAAAGTGTATTTTCATCTATTTTTTGTATTTTTATTGTTTTTAAATTTGATTTTAATAAGATAATTTATTTATATATAAAAAAAAATAGACCATCCATCCTCAATTTCCTATCTTTTTCTTGTTTTTTAGTTTCATTTCCTTAGATGATATTAAATTATGAGATATTTAATGATACGTGTGTATTTATATAATAGTAGTAGTAATAATACAATAATTAAAAGGAATATTTTCTCTCTTTTTTACTACAGAGAAGGAAAGACAGAAGAAGAGCCGAACACCCCGAATGAAAGAGTAGCGACTCCAACTGGTTACAGTTTATTCACTAAGAACACTAGTCAAAGAAACAAGATTGGCCATCAACCATCCTCTAAATCCCTAGCAGTGAAAACGAAGATGAAGGTGGTGGCTTTAGTAAGCGGCGGCAAGGATAGTTGTTATGCTATGATGAAGTGCATCCAATATGGACGTGAGGTCTCTGTCTTTCTTTTGTTTGCTTCCTGAGAAAAAAACTACACTTTATCACCCACAAAACACAAACCTTTTTTTTTTTTGTCTTTGTAATGCGTTTTCGTTTTTTGAATTGCAAATTTTGATAGATTGTTGCATTGGCAAATTTGATGCCTGCTGATGATTCAGTTGATGAGTTAGATAGCTTCATGTATCAAACTGTAAGTATATGTATTTTGATTTAGAATTTTTTTGTGTGTGTTACATAATAGATTAAAGGTTTAAGGTTTTGGGTTTGATGATTTTTTAATGGAATTTTAAGGTTTTATTTGTAATGAGGCAGAAACATTGTCGATGCTTTTTTGTTTTTTGTTTTGGGGGGGTTGTTGAAGATCTAAACTTTATGGGAAAAATGAAGTCTTTTTGCACTTGAAAGTTTTTCTGGTTAACAATGTTTGTCATTCAGTGAAAGGTTTCTTGTGTTTAATTGCTGATTTGCCTCCATTTTTTTGCAAGTTGTGTTATTTATTTTCGAGTATGATTGAAATTCTTGAATTTTTGGCAGGTTGGGCACCAAATAATTGTCAGCTATGCAGAATGCATGGGATTGCCGTTATTCAGAAGGCGAATACAAGGATCCACAAGGCAAGCCCTTTTTCAGAGGATGTTATTGGTAAAAGCAATTGTCTTATTTTGGGCAATGTTTGTTTAGAACTAGGCTTGTATTTAATGTCTTCCGGGGCAATGTGAAATCCGATACTATATATTAACTCCATGAAGGCTTTGGAGGCTCTTGGTAAAGTCAAAGAAGTTGTTATATGAAAATTCTATTGTTATCCTATATTGATAAACAGTTTCCAAACTAAAACGTGAAATAAAAATTTGATGACATTTATGGCATATTATGTTTTGGGGGTAAAAAGAGAGATGTGAAAATTATCTTACTGTCCTGTGGATTATAGGCATCAATCACTTAACTACAAGACAACCCCAGGTGATGAAGTGGAAGATATGTTCATGTTACTGAATGAAGTCAAAAGACAGATTCCCTCCATCACAGCTGTATCTTCCGGCGCTATTGCATCTGATTATCAGAGGTTACGGGTGGAGAGTGTTTGTTCAAGGTTAGGGCTTGTTTCTCTAGCATATTTGTGGAAACAAGATCAGTCGTTGCTCCTTCAAGAAATGGTAAATTGTATTTTCTTAATATGAGTTGGAGTCAATCAAGATCTGAATTGAGCTTCTAGTGGGATAATTTTGTTTCCTGTCCAACCAGATAACAAATGGGATTTTGGCTATCACTGTAAAGGTATGAGTGAGACATCTTTTCAAGGTTGCATTGATGGAATGTGGACTAAAATATGAAGGGTAATAGTCTTTTAATGCCATAGGTAGCAGCCATTGGTTTAGAACCTTCAAAGCACTTGGGCAAAGAAATAGCATTCTTGAACACCCATCTGCATAAGTTGAAAGAGTATGTGTCTGTTTTTTCTTTCTTCTTCTTCCTTTATTGTGTAATTTTTTTACATTTTTTAAGCACAAATGCATAGTTTTCTCATTTTGACCTTCTTTTGGTAGGCTGTATGGGATAAATGTATGTGGTGAAGGAGGAGAATATGAAACACTGACACTTGACTGTCCACTTTTTGTAGTAAGTGTACCTTATATTTTCGAGTTGTAATCTTGATTCCTAATTTCATTCTCTCCATCCTTTTTGTCTTCATCATCTTGCTTGGTAATCTTATGGTATGTGATGAAGAAGATTGAGGTGTGGAGTCAGGGGTGGAACTAGAAAATTTTAAATGGGGTGCCATCATAAAAACTACAAGGTTGGAGAGCAAATATTTTATTTTTGGAGGGGCCAAATGCATAACTATAATGAAAATTTTGAAAATTGAAGGACCAAAATTAAAATATTTTAAAACAATGGGGGTGCCATGCTCCCCCCAAAGCATACCGTAGTTCCATCCCTTTGCAGAGTGCTTCTTGTTATACTTTACTCATTGTTCATCTGGAGATAAAAGTTTCTGGTTTATGATCTATGTATACGATGGGAAAAGTTATTCCTGATAGTACAATGTATCGTATTTTTGTTGCATTTTATCTTAAAGGTTAAGATAGCTTGTGTTGTAACTTTTAACAAAATTGTTCATTCATTTATTTTTTTTCTAAGTTCTATCATCCATATAACTGTTTCCAATTCTCAGAATGCCAGAATTGTGCTCGATGAATTTCAAACTGTACTACACTCTCCAGGCTCCATAGCTTCAGTTGGGGTCATTCATCCTTTGACATTTCATTTGGAAAATAAGGAGACAGCCATTTCATTGAGTAATAATGATAAAACCAACTATTCCTCTCTGGGAAAAAATGGTTCTGTGTTTGAAGTTCAAGGAGACTGCCCGCAAAGAAGTGAGGCTAGATGCCAGTCTAATGCTGAAAGCACTAACTTAGCTGAAGTTAGTGATGATAGAATTTACATCTCTAGAACGAAGAAGGATAATATATTTTCCATTTGTTGCTGGTTGCAAGATTCGTGCAAAAATTCAGCAGGTAAACATTAGAAGAATGATGCATCTGCCCTATCATTCCCCAGAAGTATATATCTTCATCTTTGCCCAAAGCACCTTTCACTTTTCCTTTACTTTTCCTTTTTACTCTACAAGTATCAAGGTTCAGGGACCGATTTTTATTGGCAGGTTCACATGAAGATCTAGCAATTGTTCTGAAGCACATCGAATCACAGCTTACAGGATATGGTTTTGGTTGGGAGCATGTCCTGTATATTCATCTTTATATTGCTGATATGAATGAGTTTGCTACGGTAAATGAGACATATGTGAGATTCATTACCCAGGACAAGTGCCCTTTTGGTGTTCCATCACGCAGTACAATAGAACTGCCTATGTTGCAAGCAAGTTTGGGGAGAGCTTATATTGAAGTTCTTGTGGCAAATGATAACAGCAAAAATGTGTTGCATGTGCAAAGTATTTCCTTATGGGCACCCAGTTGCATTGGACCATATAGCCAGGTATTGTAAATTACTTGTTTTGAATCCATTTATTAATTATTTGGTTCTGTTGGTGGTGTTATGCTTCCTCCTCATTGATTTGGTTTTTCTTTACCAAATAGTGATGAAAGAAGTTTGAATAACATATAGAAGGAAATTTTAACTTTTTAAAAAAACAGGATTCCAGTTTCTGTCAGTAAGATTTATTTAGTTACCAAGACTATGTTGGATGAGCTCATGTCAAGACAACGATTATACAAGACATATATTGCCAGTTGCAGGGAATTGAATTTTATGATTACAGGACAATATTGACACTAAGGTTTTGAGGTTGCTTGTGTTTGTTCTGCTCGGACCTTGAAAATTTCTGATTAGGAAATGATTGCATTGGTGATATTGCTCTGCTTAGTCTTGAACAAGATGACTGTATCTGTCTATGATTTCCCTGGACGGGCATGATTATGTTTGAGTACCTTTGCGATTACCCTGCTTTAAATATTTGCATAATCACATGGAGATTTGAATGTTTTTATTTTATTTTACTGTTTGCTCTCAGGCAACTTTGCATAAGGAGATACTGCACATGGCTGGACAGTTGGGGCTTGACCCGGCCACTATGACTCTATGCAATGAAGGCCCCTCTGCTGAGATGGAACGAGCACTAGAAAATAGTGAAGCAGTGGCAAATGTCTTTAACTGCTCAATATCTATCTCTGCTATTGTTTTCACCATTTACTGTTCTAGAAATACTCCACTGCCTGAAAGACTTAAGATTCAGGAGAAGCAGGACTCTTTTCTAAAGCAAATGAGACTGCTGCAACTAGAAAAAGGAAGCAAGTGCAAAGTTCTTTATCCAATATTTCTGTATGTTCTTGTGCCTGATCTGCCAAAAAGGTACTTCTTCTGTACCTCTTTATGATATTCTTCTATGACCTTCCAAGCAGGAATCTCTATGACTCTATCCACCATCGCATAGTTATGTTATTTCATATCTTTGAATTTGGAATTCTGACCAAATATATTAGCCTCTAGGCACATGTTTCCTTTGTTTATATTTGTTTGCCAACTATGTTTACCAACTCAACATAAATTAAAAATAATTTTAGAAACAAAAGGACAGATAATAGTAAATTCAATAGTGTACCTAATGAGATTGGTGAAACAAACAATATCAACTTGGATAATGTTATTTGAGAGAAATGTATAAATTTGTGAGACCACCTATTGGAATCGGTTAAAAACAACAATGGTGATTAGGATTTGAGCTATCAACTCAAATTTAAGTAATTTGGTCGTTGAAACAGTTAGAGAAAAATAGAGCACTCTAAAGTTTAAATAAAAGAGCATATCAGCTACTGCAGGTACACTTTTTTATAAACATAAATTAACATGACTTGTATAGGATTCAATCTTGTGTATTTGAGTAAGCAATGGTGCTTGTATAATAAGTTCGGATAAGGCTTTGCTGAATGTATTTGGAACTGGTATACAAACAATTAAATAGAATGTTGTATATCCTGCCATTTATGTGTTAAATGGTATTGCCTGCATGCCAATAAGAATATTTTTATTGAATTTAGACGTAGTTATATATAGAATATCTTAGCATTTTACAAAGTATTTTGAAGAATGTCACTTGGCGCATTTACTCCAAATCCAGTTATTTAATATTTAAACATGAATCAATACTATATCATGCAGATTTGACTTGTACATATAAATATGTAGATTAGATTATACATGCTGAAATTTACTTGGAAGAGCTTCTCTCTTGACATGCTTTTCATTGCCTCTCTGGTTACTTTCAGGGCATTTGTAGAAGTTAAGCCCATTCTTTTTGTCCCAGAGGACACAGAAACAGCAGTTACAAGTGTTCAAAACCCAACCTCTTTTACAGTGGCTAATTGTTGGGGATTTCAGCATGCACAGTGGCAT
The DNA here is from genome assembly GCF_000495115.2 of Populus euphratica. Taxonomy (NCBI): domain Eukaryota; kingdom Viridiplantae; phylum Streptophyta; class Magnoliopsida; order Malpighiales; family Salicaceae; genus Populus; species Populus euphratica. The sequence goes on from NW_011499910.1 coordinate 791,538, forward strand.
GAGTCTTGCATTCAGAAATGTGTTGTTAGTGGGAAGATATGTGCAGTTATTTTATCTATCACAGAAGATCATGTTGCTAATATCTGTTCTGAGTCCCTTGGTGTCAATGCGAAAGATGTGGATTATCATAATTCTGTCTCAAAAGGGGATATGGAAAGAGTATCAAGATTTTGTGTTTATCTTCTTGATAAAGGGATTATGGAAAATGGTTTTTCTTGGGAAGACACAATGGTGAGTTTCCTTGATCTCATTTTAACTATAGTTGTTTTTTTAAATTCAGATCACTTCTGATATTTGGCCCTTGACTATATCCAATCATATGCTGTAAGACCTTGTTGATGTTGCAATGATGCTGTGCATTTTAAACTTTTTGAAGCTCCCTGGAATCATGACCAGGGAATGCTTGTGCATGTACAAGCGACTACTATGCAGAAAACACAAAATGCTTTCACACACACACACCAGAGCTGTTTTCATTTTCCTTTATGTTTTTCTTGTCCTCCTGCTTTAATAGTCTTCCCCTGTAATTTTCTTTTATAGAATTTAAGGATCAACTTCCCAACAAACAGCGGCATTCAACTGGAGACAGTGTCACTCTTATTCAAAAATGCAATGAACGAACTTGTTGAGATTGATCGGAGGGTTCAAATTGGGAAAGAACCCATATTTAACGTCGTTCCAGTTTTAGGTTCTGGGAGCTCTGCTGCATCGATGAATAATATAATCACATGTGAGCTATTTGCTCGGAAATTTTGAATTCACCAATCATGTGGATTATTGACTTCTATTGATTAACTGGGATATAATCGCTCAAAGGCCATAAAAGCTCGTCTGAGTTTTTTGGACCAAGATGTAATACAATCATTTTATTTTTTCAATGCAATTGATCTCTATCTTTTGATGCATATGTTAGTGGATTCACACTCATTTCTCTGCTGGATGGAATCATATTTGCTCCTGGATTTTACTCTCTGTTGCTTCCTCCCTGGCCTCTGAGTCTCTCCTGCGAGACATAGTTGGATTAGGTGAAAATCCCAGAGATGCAGATGCAGACATTTCTTAGACTGTATTCATAACACATGACCACATCTCAAGGAATGGCCATTAAATTTTTGGGAATACAATTCATTGCAGCATGCAATCATCATTTTCATAGAAGCAGCTCGTACCATGCACTGGTCTTTTCTTTTTCCTGTGCTCCCTATTTGAAAATGAGATTTGGAATGGAAGATGAGCATAAGAGTAGAGGCTGAACGTTTTGGTCAGTGCTGTGAGTCTGGATGGTATGATTAGTTAGGTCCATGGAATGATTTCTTGCTTGCAGGAGCCGCCATTCGCACTTTCAAGTTTCAACACTTGATGACGATGGATTAACCAGTCCTTCATGGAATTCTACAAGCATGATTGACAGAACACTCATAACAAAGAGAATCATAGCTCTTAGAGCTTTGAATCTTGAAACGATTCCCCAGCACCTTATTGACACAGGAAAATCTGTCTACTCATCCAGAACACAGGGAAAAACTCTTTTGGGCTCACCTATAAGGGTGTCCCGTTGCTTGGAAGGTTCAAAAAAGCTGAGTAGATGCGTTGAGTAATTTCTCAAATATTCTTTATTTTTCAACAATTTTAAGGTTAAAGATTTTAAAATAGTTCTTTTCATGTACAGAGATTAACCGGCTTCTTTAAAAAAAAAAAAAAACTATTAGAGATACTCATTTTGTCATACTTTTCTAATGTGATGATGTCCTGCTTTACAATTAGTTTCTGATTTTTAAAGTTTTTTTAATTTATTTTTTGTATAATGTTTTTTCATATTATTTTTATAATTTTAATGTGTTAATATTAAAAATAAAATAAAAACTAAAAAAATATTATTTTAATATATTTTTAATTAAAAAATAATTTATATCATATTTCAAAACTCGTAAGGTTTGTGTTTATATTTATATCAAATAAATGCCTAAATATTTCATCATATAAATGTATTTTTAGCTTTTTTTCAAGAACAAGGCTTTTAAATTTGGTATTTAAGGTTTGTATTTGTATTTATTAGGGCTTTGAGATTTGTGTGATAACCAAGTGATTAGATTAATGATATTTCATCTTTGATAAATAAGAACACAAAATTAACTCATGGCTTTGTACAAGATCTAGATAACGTGTTAGCAGGTTTAGTTTAAATTAATCAAAACAGCATTACGCTAAAAAAATATTTTAAATAATTAGCTCGAGTTTATAGAATATATGTTAATTTATCATTTTAATTAGGTCCATCAATTTTATTTTTTTTAACTCAACTCAAACCTAACTTAATCATGGTAATTTATATAATCTAAACTATAAATTGAATTTACAATCTCATCCTACATCTCAATATCTTAGTGATCAATATCTACTTGAATACAATATAATGTTTGGCGAGATTTAAATAAAAAGTAATAAAATGAAGAAGAGAAAGAAGATGATCATATAGTTATCAAGCTTCTTCCAATGTATCTTCCACCATTATTCCTCTCAAGTACTCTTTGGAGTGAAGACAAGAACAAGTTTTCCATTATGGCTATAAACTAACATAAATCATTAACATTACGAGCACAAGAACAGATTCATCAGAAAAGAGTTCCCATTTTCCAAGAATTCAAGAAACTGTTGCAATCATGGCTTGTTGCCTCACGTACAAGGGTTGTTCTTGCTACAATCATATCTGTCTCCATGCACGCATACTCGTTATCAATGGTGAAAGTTGCCAAAATTGTACCTCAATCTACCTCAGTCAGTCCCATCGGCCACAAATTTTGATGGTGACTTTGTAGAACGTGAGATTTCAAAAAGAATTGAACAACCATCCATATTACATGCATGGAAAGCAAAGTTATTGAATCCAGATAGGTCATGATACAATTCAAAACCTAGATCTTAGTTCGTCTACATCATGAATTAATTTTTAAACAGTTTCTAATTTAGTTTATAAATTCCGGTGGGATCATCAAGATCAATACAAATAAATTAAAAATATCAAAATAACATTATTTTTTTATAAAAAAATCAAACCAAGTTTTTATAACCTGTCAAAGCAAAGATCGGATTCGTTCACTGCTAAACAAGAGTTCCGAGTCGATTTGGCCGTGATCCTTTCTTCTCGCCATCTTCGCTGGCGAGGTGAGTCTCATCCCTAGTGTGGCTACTTTACTAGACTATAGGCACTAGGCTATTCTTCGATCTCGAAAGAGTGAAAATCAGGATTGGGTGTTGTTCCTATCTCTCTCATCGTGAAATCGAATTCACCGTAGATCATTGAATCCCTTGCTTTAGTTTCGGGCAACGATTCTGATTCTTCTTTGTTCAAAACCTAAGATTGAGGGTTGATTTTTAAAGAAATTTTCAATCTAATTTATAAATTTAGGTGGGTTTACCGAGATTAACAGAGGTCAATTAAAAATATCAAAATAATATTATTTTAAAAAATAATAAAACTAAATTTGTAATAAATTGACTTATTGTAAATTAACTTGTTAAATTAATCATGTTAAATCAGATTATTTGTAAATTTTAATCATATAAGTTTAGGTTATAGATTTACTCATTAAATTGATTTTATCAAACTAAATTACTTTTAAGTTGACTTTTTAAAAAATTTAAACTGAATTAAAATCAAGTTAACCGGTATGGTGACGTGTTGGCTTTAAGGCATTCATCAAGCGAAAAAGGTGGTGACTTCGGGGAGACATGGGCACGTGGGTGGGGGAGGGGACCGTAGACAGTAGTTTTGAGGGCAAAGCCTGATTGGGGTCTATGGTCTCCTGTAGGTCTATATTAAAATACCGGGAAGCTACCAAAAGATGCCAGTTGTTTGGTTCTTATTGGTGCAGGGTTTTCGCTTGCTCACGTGAACCGGCTTTAGAGGCACAAAATATAAAAGCACTCCTTTTCTTTTCTTCCTGATTTCAAAAGTTCAATTTAAAAACAATAAAAAAGATTTTTCAAGATGGGATTGATTGGTTTTCAAAAATCTAAATATAAAAACATATATATATATATATATAGAAATTTCAAATAATACCAAATGATACGAGACGTTTATGTAAATACATACACTGTAGATTAAAATAATTGTTTTTTTTTATTTTAATTCATGGTTTAAATAAAATTTCAGAATTTTTTTTATAAATTTTAAGTATAACAACGTCATAATAATGAAAGCACTTCTTTGAAATCTCTTTTTATGGTTCTGATAATTGTTAATTAAATAAGTAAATATTTGGATAGAGAATTATAAAAAAATCGTATTAGTATGGTAAAAATGTTTTTATTAAAGTACTGCCTTTTACTCCTATAGTTCCTAGTCTTCTCGGTTTTTATTGATGACGTAGATTGCTAACCTATGTCTTGGCCCTTCCCCTTTTTTTAATTTAATTATCTTATTTTTTTAATGGTATAAAATGAATTATTTTTAAATAAAATAATTATAATAATAACTTAAAAATCATAAAATGATAACATGTTTTTAAAATAAGATTTTAAGTTTTTATAGCATTATTCATTTAATATTTTTATAAATTGAAGTGAAAAAAACTCATGATATTGCATAGTCAATAAGACTGGTATGTTAATATAAAAATAAATTGAAAATTCATTTAGAAAATATTACGCTTTGTTTAGGGTATAGATTTGAGGTATAATAAATGAACTCATAAACTTTTCTTTTTTAATGATCAAACTCCATTGATCAATTAAAAATGAAAAAATAAGTATAGTTCTTGTGAAACTCATTGTAAATATCAATAAATTTGGGTTAAAAAAGAAACCTTCAAAAAAATATAGGTAGACTTAAAAGAAACAATGGTATTGTTTTTGGATTTTAATATTAAAATAATATAATCAATTGGGGTAAATATTAATTGTATGACCCCGGGTCATGGATATAATCATAATACGTTAACTCAATCAGCCACCTATCCTTTTTCTTTCCCTTCCCCTGATATATTATTACATTGGTGTATTTGAGCTTAAATCATATGTAAATTAGTATTAAATTGAAGATTTAATAGAGAAAAAAAAGCTAGATTAATGAAAGAAAAAAATGGCTTTGTATCGGGTGGAATGGGATTCATATCCTAATTAACGAGTTATTATAAAATTATAGATTAAATTGAAAAGGATTAGGTCTTAATTGAAAATTTATTAGTAAAATAAAGATTATATTAAATCAGTTAAATGAGATTTGAGATTTAATTAAAAAAATATTATCGGATTAAAGATCAAAATGAACAAAAAAAAGAAGAAGGCTAGCACAAGCAAATCATGCATCAAAGTGAAAATAGCTCCCTACATTTGAATGATGTGTAAGAATCTTATTTTGCCTTAGAATGATATCTTTTCTAGTGTTATTAAAACTATTTTAATATCTATCATGTATAAGCTAACTCTTCATGATATGGTGCTATAACTTTTCTCTCTCTCTCTCACCTCTTAATGGTTTTCATAAATTTTTTTTATAATATTTATGTTTTTTTTTATCAATTTTAGTTTCTCTAATTCAAATCACTTTGAAAATGGAAAATCTATTAAATTTTTCTCATAATCAAACTAAAACCCAACAACAAGAAGGTCTCAAAGAAAAAATAAAAACAAAATACTAAGATTAATTGCGAAACAAATCAAATAAAAAAAATCTAATAAAAAATAGTAAAGTGGAGAAAAATCTAAACAAAATTGCGCTATGCGAATCTATATTAAACATTATACAACAAAAATTAAATTAGTTAATTATCCAATATAAATTTTTGTTAATTAAATGATGTTATTGTGAAAACAAATATAACAAGAGAAAGTAAATTACATTTGCCTTTGTTTTTATTTAATTGTTTATGGAAAAGGGTATAAATATAAAAAAAATGCAAAACAAGCATCTCCATGGAATTTAATTTTTTGTTTTATTTTTCAAAGATCAAGAAACAAGGGAGTGAGTGATAGACAAAAGAAAATATCTTGGATACAACAGCTCATTCTTGTCTTTTATTTATTTATATCTAGAACAAAAATCTAAATAAATAAATGGAAGTATATAGTATATACTCTGACCTCACATGCCTTTTTGATTTTTTTTTAAAAAAGTACAAAAGCCAATCAGAATTCACGTGAGGTTAAGGTGGCAGCTAGCAGGCTGATGATGCTGTCTTCCCCTCCCCTCCCCTCCTGCCTCCACCTCCTCCTCCTCTCTCTCTCTCTCTCTCTCTCTCTCTCTGCCAGGCCTAGCCACTTGAATTTTTGAGGGCCATATGATTGGCTGGCGGTGGTGGCTGGCTATGATTCACCTATACTCATTTTTAGATAATAATAGATTTTCAGATTTCTTTTTTCTTTTTAAATAGCATGGTTTGCCAAAAGTGTAGGACACGAACACAAATTTAAAAAATATTTAGAAAGCTTGAACAAAACTATATTTTAGAATATAATTTTTATAAAATTCACTATTTGAAATAGTGATTGCATCTTATAATATGTTTTTTAGGCATAAATATTATTTTAAATAGCAGTTGTTTAATGAATGTTTTAAAATATTTTTGTTTTGCAAATTAATTAACTTAAACAAAAAATAATATTTTTTTAAATTTAATGGTTAAAATATAAAATTTAAGATTCAATAATTAGGGGGGAAAAAAGAGATAAAGATGATATGAAATGAGAAAGAAATTGAAAAAGAAAAAAAAAATGATACTGAAAACAACACACTCAGTATTGCTAAAAAGATTCAATAAGAAAATTCTAAATATACACTAGAAGAATACCTTGTAAGGTTAAAATTAATCATAAATTAACCCCAAATAAAATCTATAATAAATCACAATCATATTTGGTGGTATTTCAATACGTGGTTATAATCGTCTTGTTGAAAGTTTTTTAACTGTAATGAGTATATTAAAAATAAAGTTTTGATGTGTCTTCAATAACTCATTTTTTTTCTACTATTGAATTTTAAATCTCATTTATTAGCTATTGAATTTTTATAAAATTTAAGGTTGACTTTTCATACATTTCAATTAAATTAAGAGGGACATGGTTTTTGGACTTAATAATAATTGGGTTCAAACTATATGTTATTTTTTCAATATTTTTATAACATATTTTACTTTTTCAAAACTTTTATGAAATTGTATTAGAATTCTAAAATATAATAGATATTCTTGGATTGAGTTTTTCTCTATTTATATTCAATCAAGTTTAATTTTTTTTATATATATTCGTGTTAATTTGAATTGATATTTATGGAGTTCAAATAAAATTATTATATCTGCACACCAATAATCTTGTACTTTAGACCTTGGTTATGCAATTTTTAAAAATACAAAAATTAATTAAATGATCATTGCATTTCCATCTCATATAATTTTTTTTTATCAACTAATGCTCAAGGCTTGATTTTTTATTTTTTTGAAGTCTTGATAGTTAATATATTCTTATATCAATACTCATGTATTGAAACAAAGTCTATTAAATTTTAAGAAAATTATTCATCCTACTTCGTGAATTACTATATTTTTCTTTTTAGATTTCAACTAAACATGTGTGCCGAAACTTATACCTTTTTTTAAATATTTTTTATTAAAAAGGAAGGGCAAGATCAAAACAAATATCAGTGAGAAAAAAGATATATAATATAACATATACAAAGTAATTATAACCCTTCTTTTATTTTTTATTCAGTATTAAGAATATCCTCTAGTCTATTTAGAAATCAATTAAAATTAAGTTGTTTTTTTCCTCCTGTTTTTAAATGATTTTAAAATACATCCTCTGTATCAATTTAATATATATTTTAAAAAATTATCATATAAAATAGTAATTATTTGATATGGTTTTTCTAACATGTATTCTATGATATAAATTGACTAATATAAATAAAATGTTTCAATTTCATAATCGAGTAAAATCCTATTCCATGATTCTAATTTATTGATTATATGAATTAAAACATTTCATTTTATCAATTAAACTTTGTTTTTAGGAACCCCCAACAAAATTTGTTTTTATTTGGATATTATATTTTTACTTCTTTTGTCCTAACCCAATTAAAAAAAATCTTCTAAATATATTTAAATGATACTTAATTTATATCTTAAAACAATTTGTTATCCTCTGCCATTTATACATAAAAATAATTACATCCATCCATTTAAATGGAAGCCTTCAAGATTCTAAAAAAAAAAAAAATTCCATAAAAAGAATAAAATGATCTTGAAGAAAATCTTTCTTTATATCGAAGACAACAATGCAGCCCAAAATCTCTAGATTGTTGTTGCATTTATTAAAGGATAATTAATCTACTCTCAAATCCCATATGTAGCTTATTTTTTAATTTTATATAAAACAAGATATATCTCATTTTGTAATTTTAATAAAAAAAATTAATTTTATTTTTATCAGCAATTCTTATTTCAAAATATAGTGGCAGCATCAATCATATTAAAATATAAAATATTTGTTTAACGGTTAAAACATTGGTATATTATTATAAAAATAAAAATATAAGTTTAATTATTAAAAAATACATTTATCAGGACAGATAGGTACAAACCCCAAACAAAATTAGTCTTATTTTTTAAAAGGAATAAAAAGATACATGGTAAGAACAAATTTCTTAAACAAAAATATTATGCAGTGTTTTCTTTTTTTTATATATATAATTTTTTAAATATTATTATATCAAAAACATAAAAAATATAAAAAAAATTATTTAACAAAATTTATTTATTTTTGAAAAATAAAGCCACATCATAATATCAAATGGGATCTTCCAGCTTAGGCTAGTGGCAAAAAATTGTAAATCATCAAAACTTCAAAAATAGATTCATGTTCTCACTTCAAAAAAAGTATGCATATCGGATATGATCCAGAGACCAACTCCAATAAGCATTTATGTCATTGGATCACAAGTTAGTTTATAGATTATTGAGTTATTTTCTAGGTAATTAGGTTAACTTATATTAATTTATTATATTAAAATAATATCATTTTTATTTTATTTTTGTAAACTCAATCATTAAAATCAAATTAAGTTGAACGGTTCTCACCCATCAATATTAACACAAATTGTTAGTATGTGTTCAGTAATGCATAGTGATTATTTTAATTTGTTTTTTTAATTAAAAATATATTAACATAATATTTTTTAAAATTGTGTTTTGAAATTAACAATCACAACTATAAAAAAAACGTTAGAATTGTTTTTTAGCTTCAAATTAATTATTTTAGGTTTTTTTTATTATTTTGATATATTAATATTAAAAATAAAGTATAAAAAATAATAATAAAATATTATTTTAATATATTTTCAAATAAAAATAATTTTTAAAACAATGTCTACCAAGCTTTTAAATAAATCCTTAAACTGATTTTAAAAAAAAAATTGAACAGTAAGAATAAATACATCCGGTCGATCCTGACCGTAGAACTAAGTAAATTCCAAACCATTGATGATACCCAGGGGGCCAGGCGCCACCCAACTGCTACAAGTCAGTAAGGACCAGTTTAGCCAAGTGGAGAAAGGGAGATAATGGCATGCTTGTAATATTTCAATAGCCAAGGGCATCTTCGTATTCTCCCACTTTCTGAAGAAAAAATTTTGCGGACAGGGAAAAGAGACTGTTAAAAGAGCCAAAGCAAAAGAGAAAGGAAACAGAGAGAGATCCAATTGAGTCCGCGACCGAGTCAGGGTCACGTCAATGTACTGAGTTAACACTGTTTGTCAGAGTCGATCCTGACCGTTAGATCGTGCCGATATCAATCGTCCGGTTCTTCTTCGTTTCCTCCTCTCACGCTCTCTCTCCCCCCCGTTCGTATTGGAAATAATTTGAAGCGGATAATCCAAAGGAGCGGTCGGGCCTGGTCTGTTCGGGTTTTGCGGTTATTCTTGTGTTGTAGTTTCGGGATTTTCTGGTAATTATATTGTTTGGTTGTGAAAAGATGGTAGTTTTACTGTTTGGCTGCTGGGAAAATGAAGGAAAAGTAAAAAAGACTGTTTTTTTTGGGTTTTTTGAATTTTATTAATTTTTTTAGTATTACTGTTGAAAAGTGAAAAGAAAATTGAGTTAGATAAGAAAAGTTACATATTTGATTGGGTTTGTTAGGCTTTTAGTTTTTAAGTAAGCAAAAGAAAGAAAAAAAAGTAAAAAAGGAAGGATATTTTTTTGGTAAGTAGTTGGTAGCCAAACACATAGGATAGTGATCTTTTATGTTTACTAAATTTTTTAGTTTTTTTAGCTGGTAACCTAGAAAGTTTTTTTTTTTTTGGGAATTAATTATGGGGTCTAATTGTTTTGTTCTAATTTATTTCAGATTCGAGCTCTGTGAAAGCTTGATTACAGTATAATGGAGCTTTATGGAAGCGGGATTAGTGTTTTGAAGGTTGAGATAATGGAGGACATTTGGGCAAGAAAAATGAGCCACGGTTATTTTTTTTGCACTAGATTTTGATAACTTGTCGATCTCTTTGGATTGGGTTTATTTTGGTTCTACCTCATAGAGTTACAAGTTTATTGAGGGAGAAGAAGATTGAACTCTGTAAAACCCTAATTGTGCCGGGTGAAATGAAAACCTAGAATTTGTGGAAGAGAAATGGAGATTGAAATGGAACAAAGGTTGTAGCCTAGAGATTGGAATAGAAATAGTGCTGGAGAGAAAATCAATGGAAGATTTTTCCAAGTATGCCCATAGCCCTGCTCATTTGGCAGTTGCATGCCGAGATTATGCTACTCTTAAGGGAATTATCTCAACTCTCCCACTGCTTGCCAAGGCTGGTGAAGTTAATACCGAAGAAGAATCTCTTGCTGCTGAGCAACAGGCTGATGCTGTCTCGGCTGTCATTGACCGCAGGGATGTTCCTGGCAGAGAGACTCCTTTGCATCTGGCTGTCAGGTTGCGGGATCCAATTGCAGCTGAGATTTTAATGGCGGCTGGTGCTGATTGGAGTCTGCAGAATGAGAATGGCTGGAGTGCACTTCAAGAAGCGGTTTGCACGAGAGAGGAGTCAATTGCCATTGTAATTGCTCGGCACTACCAACCTCTTGCTTGGGCAAAATGGTGTCGTAGGCTTCCGCGAATTGTTGCTTCAGCAGCTCGTATTCGTGATTTTTACATGGAGATCACTTTTCATTTTGAGAGTTCTGTCATCCCATTTATTGGACGCATTGCCCCATCAGATACTTACCGCATTTGGAAGCGTGGTTCTAACCTCCGTGCTGATATGACTCTTGCTGGCTTTGATGGTTTTCGCATTCAGAGGTCAGATCAAACATTTCTATTTCTTGGGGAGGGATACTCCTCAGAGGATGGCAACATATCTTTGGCACCAGGTTCTTTGGTTGTTCTTGCTCATAAAGAAAAAGAGGTGACAAATGCGTTGGAGGGGGCTGGCGCCCAACCAACTGAAGCGGAAGTTGCACATGAAGTGGCTTTGATGTCTAAAACTAATATGTATAGGCCAGGCATTGATGTCACTCAGGCAGAGCTTATTCCAAACTTGAATTGGAGACGGCAAGAGAGGACTGAAATGGTTGGAAATTGGAAGGCCAAAGTCTATGACATGCTTCATGTGATGGTCAGTGTGAAGTCAAGACGGGTTCCTGGTGCTATGACTGATGAAGAGCTTTTTGCAGTGGATGAGGAAGAGAGATTAGGAAATGCTGCTGAAAATGATGAGTTTGATGATGTGTTGACTGCTGAGGAGAGGAAACAGTTAGAATCTGCACTTCGTATGGGGAACTCTGATGGTCTTGGTGATGATGAGGAACCTGGTGTTGTTGATAACCAAGAAAATGGCTCAGGAGGTGTATATGAAAATGGTGAATCTAATGGTGCTGTTAAGGAGAAGAAGAGTTGGTTTGGTTGGAAGAATAAAAGTTCTAAGAAAACTAATGACGATCCTGAAGATTCAAAGATCTTGAAAAAATTTTCAAATTTGGCCCCAGAAGGTGGTGCCCAGAAATCTGACGATCACCAAAAATCATCAGAATCTGCCAGGGAGGATACGGGGGATGCCAAGAAAGGAAAAGATAAAAGCAGCAAGAAGAAAAAGAAGAAAGGGCCCAGTAGTGAATCTAAGCATGAGAGTGAGTACAAGAAGGGTTTGAGACCTGTCTTGTGGCTCACACCAGATTTTCCTTTGAAAACTGAGGAGCTCCTGCCTTTACTTGACATATTAGCCAATAAAGTCAAGGCTGTTAGGAGACTCAGAGAGCTTTTGACAACAAAGCTTCCTCTTGGAACATTTCCTGTCAAGGTAAACCAGATCCTCAGATCTCTTGCATTATTTAATTGGCTGCACTGCCTGCACTGTTTTTTATATCTTAGTTTGGTCAATTTACAGTTTCTCCTCCAGTATTTGCTTATGTTATTTTCTGCTTTTGTTGTGATCCTAAGCAATCAGCTCTTGTTTTAGACAGTAAGAGGTTTTCTTTTATCTGTGGTGCTTTCTTTCCTCAACACCCCCACCCCCTTTTTTTCCGGGAAGGAGAAGATAATTAGTTAAATTTTGAGCTATAGGTTTTTAAGGTTCTTGGATGCCTTGTGTTCTTCTGTGCTGGGATTTAACAGGAATGTCACCAAAGCATTGTTCAATGACTCAATTGTTGGAACTTTTAATTGGGCTTGGCATTCTTTTATGGAAATCTTAGTGGATAGTCGCTTTTGGCTCACAGAAAAATCTCCAATGGTTTTCCTTCAAGCATCTTGGAGTATTCTCTCATGTTTGTTCATGGACCAGAGTGATTAAACAATATGGGCTACGAGCATCTTTCAGGGAAGCCACTGCATGTGTTTTTTGTTTTTTGAACTGGAAAAAGTGGCTCGAGGCTGAGGTAGTACTAATGAGTTATCATTATCACGATGAAGATTTTTTTAATACACTGGAGATAATGACTTTTTAGGTAGTACAGGGGAAGTTAGAACTAGCTGACCACTGTGAGAGATCAAACCTTGAATTGACGAATGAATTAATTCAGATTATGAAATCAGAAAAAGAGAATGGTTTTGTTATTGAAGTAATCCAATAATCATTTTGCATTGTTTGGCCTTTACATGACCGTCTTCTTCATCACTTTTCTTATCTCCTTCATTAATGAATGCATCAGGTGGTCTTACCTAGTTGGGGTTTGCCTTTCAATGATACTTCTACTGCATCATGCATTTTGTTGGAAGTTTATGTTAATTGTCAAGTATTATATTGTTTCCATTGATTTCTCATTAAAATGAGTGAGAAATTCTACCAGTTAGACTTGTTTTGCCTCCATTTTTTAGTGCATCTTAGTTTCTACTTGTTGGTGGTATGGCCATTAGAATTAATAATGATCAACAATTATGTTATTCTCGTTGTATGCATATTGCATGTCTTTTTAGAGTGCTATAAAATTTCCTCTTAGGTGCTTTCATTCAGAAAGTTTCCGAACAGTATGAAAGTGAAGAGCTTTGGTCAAAGATGGTTATCATGCAGCCTTTGTCATTTCAGAAATCACTTTATGCATTTCTATTTCTGATTTTTCCATTCAAGTTGCCTCATTTATCATTCGTGCTGCACATAGCATTGATCAAAGTGTCTGTTTTTCTCATGATTTTTTACTGTCATCCAAAAACCACAAGCCATGTGTAGAAGGATGAAGTTGGGACTTAAGCTTGTGGTAGTATAATGATGCCTTCCATATGTTAGCTGATATTCACTGTACTTTGATACCGCTGCAGGTTGCCATCCCTATTGTCCCAACTGTACGGGTGCTTATTACTTTTACAAAATTTGAGGAGCTACAGCCTTCAGAAGAATTCTCAACACCTCTCTCCAGCCCAGCGCATTTCCAAGATGCAAAGTCCAAGGAATCCGAGGGGTCTTCATCATGGATTTCATGGATGAGAGGGAGTCGAGGTGGGCAATCAAGTGATAGTGATAGTCACCGGTACAAGGATGAAATTGACCCTTTCCTCATACCTTCAGACTATACTTGGGTTGATGCCAATGCAAAGAAACGCCGCATGAAAGCCAAGAAAGCCAGGAACAAGAAACATAGGAGAGGTAATCCTGCATCACAGGCCTCAGCCAGAGGTGAGGATGGGCGGGCGCATCATTTGAGTGAAGATGTGGAAGAATAATTGAAACAAGTAGTCCGAGGTACTTGGCCGCTTCAAAATCCTTTGCATAATAGGAAAGGGAGGTAAGGCTCTGCTGGCACATACAATTGTGACTTGTGATGGATCTTCGTGGAATGAAGCAGTGGATGATTTACAGGATATCTGTTAGGCGATTACTTCATTAGGAAAGACTGCTGCTTCTTCTCTCTATTTTTCTGTGATGTCAAAATGGGGAGGCACAAAATCTCCTTTCTCCCCCAGACATCAATCCTTGTATCTAAGCTATCGCTTATCAAGTTTACATTTTTGTGATTGTCATTCTTTCCCTCCTGGTTAAATTGACAGTTTCTTAAAGCTATAATGATTTTGACGTTTATAAAATGTTTGTGGCCTGCATTGCTTGTGAGAATAACTAGCGGTTGCATGTGACTGAACTGCTTTGTATCCAGAATTTTGAATCAAACTTTTACAGTTAGTTGATTCACGCACCTTTAAAGGCTTGAAGTGTCAAAGCAAATTATTTGTATCTAGCATGTGGTTATCAACTAACTCGGTGGAGATTTTTTAGTCAGGAATAGTTTAAAGCAACTTGGGGTTTCTAGACAGCGCATCTTCTTATTTACAGGCCGGACTTTGGAGGGAGCTAGACAAGAACAGAAACATGTATGTAAGCCGTAGCTGTCATTATATCTTTCTATAACCTGTCTTCCTTTTTATCTGTTGAATATACTGAACACTTCGAAAGCTCATTTTTATCTTGTTTGTTGCGGAACAATGGAAAAAAAAAAAAAATACTAAAGCGAGAAAGAAATAAGTTTCAAAAAAGAAGCTAAGAATTAAAAAGCAAAGAAATGAAAAAGCCACGAAGGAAAGAAAATTTAGGAAGGATTTTTTTTTATTTAATCATGAAAAATTATCTCACAAAAAAAAACCTAAAAAAAACATATAAATAGCATAATCTTTAAACATCCAATTATTGAACTCAATCCATCAATTGAAATTATTTAACATGAAAAGCCTAAATGAATTAAATAAAATAACGAGTTTAAATGAGCTCAATCTCCTAATTAAATAGTGTTGAGCTGAGTTATTTTATGTCGTCTTTGTTTATATAATTGTGTAATCTATGGTGTGGGTCTAGTATTTCCATTAACTCTTTTAAGGTTGGAGAAATTCAACTCTGTTGAGTGTAACTCTGGGCAATTCTAATAATACTTTTAAAGATATGCATTAGTTTATTATAAAGCATCTCTAATGATCTAAGTGCAATTTGAATCAGGTTAAGTTACCCAATAAATTAAAAATTATTGAACCTCATCATTCCTGGTAAAAAAATTTTATTCATCTAGAATAACTTCAATATTATCCTTTTGTGTTGAGGTTAAGGTGAAAAGAGTAAAGGTTTTAATAAGATCATTAGAAAATGAGTTAAGTGGCATCTCAAATAATTTATTTGAAATATGATGTGGTTTCTAGTATGCAACTAGATCTTTAATGTTAAATGTAGAGCTAATGCCTAAATTAAAGGGTAAATCATGAACATAAGCATCTGGACAAACCCATTGTAGCACTCTGAATGGTTTTGCACTATGTTCATGTAATTTTTGATTCGTTCCCGAAGGAAATCACTTGGATCTAATCTGTATCATAAGATAATCTTTCATATTAAGTTCATTATGTCGCCTATGCAAATTAATTTGAAGTTTATATTGTGCATTACTTGCCTGAATCTGCTTAGTGATCTCAACATGCAAATTCTGAATTTTATATGCAAAAGACTTGGTTGAGTCAGATACCCTAACATGAAGCGATATAGAAAGAAGGTTTAAAAGTTTCCTAGGCTAGTAATCATAAACAACTTCAAAGGTTGTCATGCTTATTGACCTATTAACATAATTATTATAGGCAAACTGAGCCGTAGGAAGAACCGAATCTAATTTCTATTATGATCACTTACTAAACACTTTAAAAGTTCACTTAAATTCTTGTTAATCATCTCAGTTTGATCATCAATTTAGGGGTGTTAGACACTAGAAAACTTCAACTTAGTTCCTATCACATGCGCAAATGGTTTTCAAGAAATAACTAATAAATATATCATCCTTATTCGAGACTATGGTTTAGAAAAAATCATACAACTTGACAATCTTGTCAAAATAGAGTTTCGCAACTCTAGAAGCACTTGTGATTTTAGTATAAGGGATAAAATGGGTCATCTTAAAGAAACGATCAACTACAAAAATAGAATCATGCTTCTTTGTAGTATGTAGAAGCTCAAGCATAAAATTTATATTTACATCTTGCTAAGGGCAAGTGAGAACATGCAATGAGGTATAAATACCAATATTTTATTTTTTATACTTAGCTAGTTGACATGTTCAAAATTGATCTACCAATTGAGCTACTTCTCTTTTCAAACTAGATAAAAAAAAAAAGATGTTCCACCTTTTCAATGGTTTTATTTCTTTCAAAGTGTTCCAAAAAACCCTTAATATAAATCTCTCATGTAAAAAATTCAACCACTAATGTCTTCAGGATATAAAACTTATTATCTCGAAATAGATACCTCTTTTTTTGGAGGTAATAACCATTTACAATACATTTATTCTCATCTCTTAAAGTTATGTATATTTTTTTAAATTTTGGATAAGATTCATACTCCTCTTTGAGTCTCTTGAATCCAATAACTTCAACACTCATTATAGATAACAACGTTACTTGACAATTTAAGGCATCTCCTGCCTTATTCCCCATTTCATATTTATGTTTTAAAACAAATGAATAGGGTGATACAAACTTGTATAAGGTGATCTAAATGCTCTTTCTTTGTTTTGCTATAAATAAGGATATCATCAAAATACACTATCAAGAATTTTTTCATAAATAGCATAAGCACCTGTATCATTAATCTCATAAAAGTGCTTGATGCATTGAAAAGACCAAAAGCTATAACTTGCCACTTATATAACTTATCCTTGGTCTTAAATATAATTTTTCATTCATCTTCTATATGGATTCTTATATGATGATACCCACTTTTCATGTTAATTTTAGAGAAAATTTGAGCTACTGTTATCATATTTAGCATGTCATTCAATCAAGAAATGAGAAAATGATATTTGATTGTAATTCTATTGATAGCTCGGTTATCTATACATATTCTTTATGATCTATTTTTCATAGGTGTTAATAGGACAGATACTCTACAAGAACTCAAACTTCTTTATATAAATTATTTTTATAACAATTCACATATTTGCTTTTACAATTCAGCATGTTCACTAAAATTTATCTTATTGTAAGACAAATTTGGTAATGTGGCATCATAAACAAAATATATGACATGTTGAATGTCAAGCATATGAGGTAAAATATCATGTAAGTTAAAGAGAAAAATATCAGATAGTTTAGATTGATTAATTGACAATTAAAAATCCAAAGCTCTTATATCAAAATTGATGCGGAACAATGAAAAAAAAAAATAAAGCAAGAGAGAAAGAAGCTTTAAAGAAATAACCTAAAAATTAAAAGCAAAAAAAGAAAAAAGCTAGGAAGAAAAAAGAATTCAGAAAGGGAAAAGTTTGTTATTTTTATTTAATCATAAAAGATTATTTCACAAATTAAAAAAAAAACATATAAATAGCAGAAATCTAAAATATCAAACTATTGGACTTAACACATCAATTAAATTTATCCAACATAAATAACTTAAATAAATAAAATAAAATAAAATAATAAAATAGGCCTATATAGGTTCAGTTTCCCAACCAAAAAATGATGGTTATGCCATTGCACATCGTCTCTATTTATATATTTGTGTAATTTACAGTGCGGATGAAATATCCTTGCCAACTGCATTACAGATAGTGGCTTGGTGACAAGCTTAGATTCCTGCTAGGATATTTACATTTCTCGTAAATTCTCACTAACAAATCGATACATCCATAAACAATTTATCCAAAGTCATGATTTCATCGATTTTCATGGGGTGAAGGCATTTTGGATATGATACTTAACTGAGTAGATGATCAGTCCAGTCGAACTATGCAAAAGATACTACTTTCGGACATGAATTATCGCTCTACAGCTTGATAATGTGAAGAAATTCCAGTCATCATCATCATTTCAGGGCCACTGGAGAGGGGATGGTCTGAAAAAAGGCAGTTTTGAGCTGAGCTTTCTGCATCTCCAGAGTCACGTCGATGCCTCAAAGTCAGTACCTTTCGCTACGGTTGTGGATTCCATTGCCATTGCTGCCAGACAAGAGCTGTAACATGCATGTCCCAGGAAGGCAGCAGCCTGGACGAATTTGATTTTGCTCAAGTAATCCATGCAGGATTCTGGGTTTAAACTCTTAAGTGACTTGTTAATGCCCTAAATGGCTCGTAATTCATAGTCATCAAGTGCTTGTCTCACTTAGAAACTTGAATTACTTGTCGTTCAACAATTGTTTAAGATAGAATTGTTTCTTTCCCATCGTTCTTTAAGTCAATGTTTGTGCTTGAGTTGATTGGAATGCAGAAATTTAAATCCTAAACAAATATATAATTTCACTTCGTTATATTATTATATTATAGAAAACAAGGGCAATTGAATCAAATTTATTACTATTTATACAGAGAATGCACATGTGGAACATTATGGTGCAAAAATTAAAACTCATTTACAGATGAGAAATCCCTGACCATCACTCTATTGTTTACTTACAAATCTTCTTCTTAGGGCATATAATATCCTACCAGAACCGATCTTTGTTAACGCTCAGGTAACCAGCCATTACTTTCCCTCCAGTGTTCCTCATACCATCTATGAGATAGCACCATGTCGAACCCAATGCTCCGACGAAAAAGTCGGCCTCTGTTGCCATCAAAAAATTAACAAGGGGATAGTTTGTGCTGGTTTGCCTGCCCAGACTTGCCTCATATATGGCCATTGTCATGTTTCCAACTTGGCGTCTTACATTAGTGTAGTAGAATTCCCATTTCGTGTATTGCTTTGACTTGTCAACAACTTCCTGAAAATATATCATTAGATCGTGGACAGTGACGAGAGGAGAGATGGGTGGAAGTAAATGAATAAGAACGCACGAAGAAAGCATGGACTATGAAGCTCTAACCTGCATTTCAGTTGACAGCCAAACAGTCTTGGGGTGAGGAAAACGCTGTCTGATCCGGCCAGCAAGATGCATGTACCCTTCAAACTCAACCACCTTCATTTCACATGCCTTGTCTCCCATTCTTACATGCATGCTCAACAATGGCCTAGGAATCCATGGTCTGTGACTGGACCATACGAATTCTTCAATGTCTGACCTGCGCTTCTGAAAATCCTGTTAGAAGAGGGTGGTGTTATTGTAAGAATCCTTTCACTTCAGGTGTTATAGTGAAGATCTACCAATGTAGCTAATTGGGGTTCACTTGAGTTCAAGGATTCACAGAACCTTTGGCCATTCTCTTCCGAGACTTGTAAGAACCATCTTCGCTGCTTCCTTGCCAAAAGCAGCATGTCGGGCACTATTCATCAAGCCACACATATACTGAGTTTGGAATCTCATCAAGTATCGTATTGCCTGATGACAGATAAAACAATACATCAATCGCTAAAAAGGAACAAATCTCATGTTATTTAGGGTGGCAGAACATGGATGCCAACAGGCTTTAAATCCACAGCGATATCATTGTAATGAACAAGCAAGACACCACATACAGGAAGTTTGTCCATCGTCCTCAGCCTCCATCGCCCTCATCCTCCTTTTTCTATATGGCTGTGGTTAATCATCTCTCACTAATCTTGGTTGTATCTGGATCAAAATCATAAACTAGCTATTTCCTCTAGACGCAAACTAAAACAAACTACATGATAGAGAGAGATGCTGGCTATTTGCAACTCCATGTTTGTGAGATGGAATGTTGGCAAGAAAGTAGAATCTGAGAAGGTTAACAATACCAAGGAACAGCACTAACGTGAGTCTTACTCCTTTCTAGATTAAATTTAAGTTTTACCTGTGCTCTCCACCATCTTCGATCCATTTTACGATGAAAAGCAACCAAACTCCCATTTATTTCTGTTGTTGGTTGCAAAAAACTCCAGGGTTCTCCCCATACCCTGTTTAACAAATAGTGTCAATCATTTGGGAACAAGGACAACAGTTATCTCCAAGGGCTAATCTGATTACACATGCAATGATCACTTGCCTTGGAGTCCGTCCAGTCCATATTTCTTTTGATGTGTAATTGTCTTTTGTAGTTACAATTCCCCTTTCCAATGCTTCTTTATTACCCAATAGCTCGAACGCACGATCTCGACATTCTTGGGATGTTTCTGGAAAGAAGTAGCATGACCAACTGGACTTGTAAGAACCTGCAGAAAGTCGATGGTTGTTTATCAATAACATGGTTTTTAAGTGTTGTCTGCAGTTATCTCCAAGGCTTCAAAACAAAGATTGCATTCTTGAGACGTTAAAACACAAGGTACACTAAATGTGGCGATGAGAAGTTCATAACTTTTGATGCAAGGAACACATCGGATGAGGTTTGCACATGCCATCATATCCATTTAATACAATAATCAATTAGAACTGCTATCCATTACTAAGCAAGCAGTAAGAAGAAACATTCTTCAATCATACCTTTACAACCATCATGGTCAGCTCTATTGTAGTAGTTAGTAACAAGGACTCTTTTCTCGTTGATTGCAATCGCAAGAAGCCCGCACATTCCAGCTAGCTGGGCTCCAATACCAAAACCAGGTAACCTCTCCCACTCAGCAACCAGAAATCTTATATTAGGATCCCTGCAGTTCTCAGGATGCTGATGGAGCCATATGTCACGCTGCACTTTCCTAGTAAGAGGATAGTTTTCTTCATCCGATCCAGTAATCTGGGAACCTTAACAATAAGTAAGGAAGCTAAAAAATAGAAACAAAATGAAATATTACAGATCACAAATCACGTTAACAAGATGCAATATGACAGATCACAAATCATGACCGAAGTGAGAAGAAAGGGATGTTTGACAATATCTAGTATGATCATGGTCCAGTTTGACATTTCGAAAGGTTAAATGGAATTAGTATAAACAATCATGTTGCAACTTGAAATTCTCTTCTATTCTCATTAAATTATTTCAACAAAAGGAGGCTTTAAATTCTCTCCACTCCACTTAGCTCCATCTCTCTCAATCCAAATGGTGTTAAGTAACTAATTCCAAGATTAAGTGTGTGCCAAATGCGACAATGGAACTACAGCTATAATTCCTTTCCGTTTAAGTACACCAGAAACATACCCAGGGAGGATAAGCACCTTCAGATATTGCTTGGTGCCTTAAGTACTTAAGCTGCTCATTGGCCATAGATGCAGGGTGTGTGTCTAATAATCCCTTCCAAGTTGTCCAAGGAGGTAACCTCTCATTTCCAGTGCGCTTATCAAGACGTTCATTTGTTTGTTCACTTAGTTTGCAGTTCTCCAAATGAGGGGCATTTGGCACAGCGGATTTGTCAAGTCCAGCACTGTACCAGAAAGCATTCTTTCCATCAACTGATTCGGATAACAAGGCACTCCAAGCTGAATGCAATATAGAAACTCTCTCATCATCAGTCCCATCTTTACTTCTCTTTGAATCAACCCACCCCTCTGTAACAACTTCGTTTCTTTTAAATTTGCAATCCGCATTTGCGACTGTATCTGCAATTAAATTCATCGAAGGGCTTTTAGGTATAGAATTAAAGCACTAAGTTACATGTGATCAACAATCCATCAACAATTAATTAACAGCAGCTAAAGCTCAGGGATGCACTTGACAGCGATTACTTAAAAGACTGACTACAACAGAATTGAGTTAGATACTTCTTTTCTTCATGAAGGCTAATTTTTGAAGACCACAATTCTTTCTGAAGCATCATCTTATCGATTACTACCTCAAAAACAGTAGGGTTATAGGCTGCTTCAATTCTAAGTATATTAGAGAAAATTCGGAAGACTGATTATGTAAAACACTAGTAAACAATGATCTAGAAGTTCTGGAGAAGTAACCAACAAATGTATCTAACACGTCACTTGAAGTTTATGTTGCTTCAAGTGCACCCTTTGATCATTCCTGGCCTTACTTAGCATGCATGAGGTTGTGCCTTTTCTTCACCAAAAACCAATTTAAAATTACTCCGATCAACCTCAACTAGCAGTTAAGACTTAAGAATTTAATAGTAAAACTTGTCTGGACTAAAATCCCAGTTCATCAATCCAAAACCAGTTAAAACTTGCAGGACAGGTACCAAAGACAAACAGCAAGTGAAGAAAAAACATTGGTAGCTTATACTCACTGATAAACCCAGAACTTGAAGAATTCAATGGAGAATTTCCCTGAGAGATGGCAGAGAAAGAAATGCCACCAAACTCAAAAGTCCCCAGAGAAGTAAGAAGAGCCAAAAACAAAGAGGTGAGGCAAACTCCACTGAGAAAACCCACCACACAAATTTGACATGGAAATGAACTACCAATTTGCAAAGCTTTCTGTGACACTACTCTCTCAAGAGATTTCTGGTTCAATGGCTCCATATTCATGTTTTTTAATCCAAAACTAGAAAGCCCTAAAGAATACTTGAAACCTTTTCTCTAAGTTTGTGGCATGACAACCAACCACTTCCAGCAATGACTCACATGAAAGTGTAGTACCAAACCAAACTTTCCTGCTCGTGTAAATACCAAGTTTCCTTTTCCTTCGATTTTTTCCGTGTACAAGAAAACTTGAGTATGGCTTATCTGAAAGTACGGAAAGAAAGAACAACGTTCAAAGAACTGTCCCTCTCAAGCCTCAACCACTCTTTTTTAAAGTCCCATGATTTCTTCTAAATTTTGCGGTCCACTTCCATGTCCCTCCAACTGCAAAATAAATAAGAAATCTAATTAGAATTCACACAAAAACATATGAAAAAAAAAAAAACATAAATTTGGGCAGAGAAATAGACAGTTTACATAAATATTAAACAATCAAAATCCAACATGGAAAACTCAGAAACCATTAAGAAATCATCATTTTGTAGAAAAATCTGACGGAAAATCAGATTGCCAGTGTGTATGATAAAGGAAAAACAGAACAAAGTCACTAACAGATGGGCTAGAATCCCATTAGAAATGCCATGCACACAGACACATACGATGCTGACACAAAACACTGGCTTCCCACTACGAAGCTTGACAGTTTTCCACCATATAAACATTCACAAGAACCGACCAGAAATCTCAAAACGTTAAATCTTTACAAGGAGTTGACAAAAAACACACAATTTAATCTGTTACCAATAAAAACAATATCAAAGAATATAACCTTTTTGTCAATCAAAGCCGAAAGAAAAAAGAAAGTGCCAGAATTGTCAGTATGTTATCAGAAAGTACATTGGGAAGCCAACCACTAAAATCTCATTTTTCAGTTTCTGAAGAAACTCACAGGCATGGCGTCATCCTTTAACTCACGCAGACTTAAGTGATTGTGGTGTCTTCCTTTGGTCAAGTTTCTGCCACTGTCAAGTCCAGTGGTAGTAGAGAAGTATCTCATCATGGATTGCTTGGTGAGGTAGAATATATAGAATGGTGGGACCAAGGTTTTAAGGCTCCATTATCGTCATTATGGATTATCAACAACTGTCAATATCTAAAACGCCAAGAATTAAAGAGAATATATAGTATAGGGAGTTTGGACTAATCATTCAGGGTTGTTGAGTTGAGCAAGATTAAAGCATGATTATTTAGTGGATTAGTGGTTGGTGAGCTGGGTGATAGTGATGGAGTGTACTAGGTAGTGTTTGGGAGAGAAGCATGAGGTAAAGGTTGTAGATGCTGTCAATGTTTGCTTTTGCGTTATAACTAATTTTTAAAATTGTTTCCTTTTTAAATATTAAATTAATATTTTTTGTATAATTTTAATGTGTTAATATAAAAAATAAAAAAATATATATTATTTTAATATATTTTTAATTAAGACATACTTTTAAAAATTATTTTGCATCATAATATAAAAAAATACACCAGGAAATGATAATAAAAAAAATATTAAAAAATATTATTTTAATATATTTTTAATTAAAAATACTTTACATAATAATAATAAAAAACATACGTGGAAGTGATAATAAAAAAAATAAATGAAAATACCAATATCAATCTGTGTTTGACATCTTTGTTTAGTTATATAAAATGAGACAGGAAAAACATATAGAAAGTATTTAATTTACTTTTATGCATACTCTTATGTATTATATGCTTAGGATATGGATTTTTTTTTATATTATACATATTTTTTATTTTTTACTTGTGTTTATATTTTCTTACTTGTTCTATTTGTTTTCATAAAATTCAATTATAAAAAAATACATAATAAGTTTATACTTTATTTTTATGAAATAATTTACTTCAATATTAAAGTATATAAATATAAAGTAAAATATTATTAACAAAATAATGAATTAACTCTTAAATAATTCAAATATAAAACACAAAAACATATATTTATTGTATTATTTTTGTATAACATAAATAACAAAAAAAAATACAAACTTAATATAGTAAATTATTAGAAAATGATAAGCGAAAGAAAAGTAAATAAAATGTGGTGGGCGAGAATATGCTGGTTGTGAGATTGTTCAAAAACTTAATTTTCTTGTTTTTTTAATAAAAATAAAATATCATTGATAAACAAAGTCAACACACAATTCAACTTTAAACTTTTTTGTACCTAAAAATTCAATTCATCGTATATTCATATTCTAAAGATAAAAAAATTTAATTTTAGTGTTTTTAGTCAATTTAAAGTAATGTTTAATTACCATTTTGAAATAAAAAGAACGAAGACGGTATAAATAGAAATGTGTTTGATTATAGAGTCAAAGATAAATATATAAAAATAAATATGTTTATAAAATAATTTTAGAATGATTTTTAATATTTTTAAAATATGAGGTATAGAGAAAACATGTTTTATGAGATAATATTTATTATTTTTGGTTCTAAAATATTCTTGGTAAAAATTTTTAATTACAAAATTTTACAATAAAGATATATAATAATAAAAATAATTATTATTATAATTTTAAAATCCAACTTTGAATTTAATTTAAGACAAATCCTAAGTCATTTATCAAGGTTAGGGTCATAGGTCAGGTTAATATTATTCAACTTAATAATAAAAATGATTATTATCATAAATTTAAAATTTAATTCTAATATTAATTTTAATTTAGAGCAAGATCCAAGTCATGTGTGAGATTAATCATTGACCCGGGTCAATATAAAAATAATAATTATTATCATATATTTAAAACCTGACTCGAGAGTTAACCCAAGATAAAACCCAAGTCATGTGTTAGGAGGATCAACTCGAGTTGACTCGGTTTAACATAAAATAAAAATAATTATTATCATAATTTTAAATCTTTATTTTAAAATTAATTTAGAGTAAAGCCTTGATCAAGAATAAAAAAATTAATATAAAAATAAAAATTATTATTATTATAATTTTCAAAGTTTAGGTTAGTAGGGTCAATATGATTTGACATGAATAAATATATAAATAAAAATAATAATTATTATAATTTTAAAATTTAATTTGGATGTTGATATAAGATAAAATTCAAATTATGAGTTAAAAAAATTAATTCGACTAACTCGAGATTTTATATTTGTCAAAAAATTAATGAATTTTTTACCTTTTTTTCATTCATTTTATTCTAAAAATAGTGATAATTTTGGATTTTGTCTTCTTCTCACACACGCATATCCCTTCCATCTACCCAAACACTACCTTAAGGGCAGCACTCCCTTTATTTCAAGATGCAGATATTCATGAATCTCTCTCTCTCTCTCTCTCTCTCTCTCTGGGGTGAGTGTGGGGTGTTGTTTCTAGGGTAGGTTGTTATCTATTAATTTATTGGAAGCTTTATTGACAAAATAAAAATAAAAATAAAAATAAAAATTTTATGCATTTATCACTTATGACAGGCAAAATTGATACACTTAATGAGTCTCGAAATAAAACAATGAGATAGTTATCTTTAATCTTTAACATTTACCATTTTTTTGAAGGATACCTCATAATAAAAATTATAAATTTTAATCATTAAAATAAAATAATATCCAGAATTTAAAATTACCATTGGATTATACTTTTAAAAGATTCTGATTTTTTTAAACTTTAAATTATTTTTTAAGATATTTTTAAA
The DNA here is from genome assembly GCF_000495115.2 of Populus euphratica. NCBI lineage: Eukaryota > Viridiplantae > Streptophyta > Magnoliopsida > Malpighiales > Salicaceae > Populus > Populus euphratica. Next base: position 817,860 of record NW_011499910.1, read on the forward strand.
TTGTTTTGATGTGCTAATATTTAAAATAAATTTTAAATAATAAAAAATATTTATCATACTCTAAATTATTTTCCTCAATTATTAAGTCAAAATCTACATCAATTTGCAAGAAACCCTCATGGTCTTGAATTTAGACACGTTAATATTTGGATCTAAATCAATTTTTTTAAAAAATATTTGAGTAATTGAGAGTAAAATATAATGAGCAATCCACAGCATAATCACTAAAGTGCCTGACAAGCAAAGAATACTTTATTAAGTGAAAGCTAACAAAGACATGTTTGGATTTTAATTGTTGGAAAAGCAAAGCAAGGCGCCATCATTGTAGCAAAGCAAAGCTGCGGTGATATGCATTTTAGACCCGTGTTCTCTCTTTAATCTGGACTGTTGATCGTCTTGATCAGGCAAAACAATAGGGGCCCGCATGGATGTTGGTTAGGGATGAGGTTCTAGCAATTTCCAGAGTGATTCACAGGCCTTCACCGAGGTGGTCGGTCGTCGGTTGTTAGACATTGAAAAAAGTTACTGGGAGATGTATAAATAAATGAATAAAATATTTTATAATAAAAAACTGATGAGCGACCACAATTTTATTTATCCAAAATGCCATCTTGTATTTTGTATAAAAAGTTTAAAGATGTGAATTAGGATCAAAGAACATTGTTTAGAATTGATTGTGTTTGATGCGTGTTAAGCTATCATTTACTTTGAGAACTTGCTATCATTTATTTCAAAATCTCAACACAAGATCATGCCACTTGTTCTTGGCTCATATCCTTGAATTTTGATGATGATCGAGCAAGACACCACGCACAGGAGTTTTATTCATGAATGTTGATGATCACGTAATACACATTGCAAATGGGCTCCCTAAGAGTTTGAAGCGCTAATGAGTTATTCAATTATCGAAGAAAATATGACCGGTAGACATAAATACATTAGCTATTCAATGTTTTCGGCTTGGATTTTGGGTTAGATGATGTTTGATTTAAGTCATTGGATTTGTGGGTTTTAGTTTTTGTTAATTTCTTAATTTTTTAACGTTCTTAGAGAGAAACTTGAGAAGCAATTGAGCTGCAATAAGAAAAAGAAGGTGACTTTTGATTTGAATGTCAGAACCTTCGAGGGGTTATCAACTGAGGAAGGAGTTGCCAATAATGTAGCGAAGAACAATGTAGGAGTGAGAGGATGTGAAAACAGAGATGAAGAAGAAGAAAAACCATCAAACGGGAGCAAATCAGTTTCTGATGCGGTCACATCAAATGCAGTATCTTATACTCCAAAGAACAGATATCAAGATTGTGTTGGTGAAGAAGAAAGTGAAGATTTAGACTTGGAAGGTGGTGGTTTAAATTATGATGTTAAAGTTTTGATGCAGGAAGAGTCATCTGAGTCATTGTTTTCATTATCAATTGATTCAATAGAACAAGTGTATGAAGCTGGATTGGGTGAAAAGGAATTTACAAGTCCATTGCCAAAATGTGGATCACCACCAAAGGAGGAAACCAAGAAGGTAAGTGGGTTCGATAGAAACGCTCCAGTTAGGAGTCAGCTTGATGACTTCGATCGGAATCCAGTAGAAAATCTAACTCAATTAATGATAGTAGCCAAAGTAAGAGCAGCCTTAACATTGCAGCATGAAGGCAAGGCAAATGCTAATGTGGAGCAAGATTTTGACAAAATCACTAGTCCAGAGACTAGTTTTGAATGGACAAACTAGAGTCTGGTGGGAAGCACTCCTGCTTCAATTTTTGTGTTGCTTTGATGGCCTGTGCTATATGAGTTCTTCATCTAGTTTCTCTAGCAAGTGTTGGCTTTTAAGAGTTGAGCGATGAAACAAATCCTCCTTCTCCACCCCCAATGTGTGCAATAATCTGAGATTTTGTTGTAGTAATAGTTTTATCGAGGAAGAGAAATTATTCAGAATTATATTTTCTATATCTGGACATTGGCTGGCAATGCATGGCAAGATTGCTAGTTGCTCTGTTTCCAATTAGCTGCTGAACTGAACAGAACGAATTTGAGACTTCGAATACACTGAAGGATCTAGTCCTCAAGAAAGTCTGGCCTTCTGACAATTGATAGTCAAAATTGCCAGTGTTTGGATAAAGGGAGACAGTCAAGCTTTTGCAGTTAAGAAAATGCTGCTGCTTACAAGGAAGCCTCATTTTTGTCCAAAAAAACGTAGTTGAAAAGGTACACTTGCTACTGGTAGTACCTAGAGAAACAGTAGTCTTGCAAGCTAAGCAATGCTGCTTTAGCTTCTGGCGGACAACACGATACAAAGCCGTGTCAAAATTATATGGAAGAAGGCAACTTCACAGTTATAAAATTAATCAATGGACGTCGAATCAAGCTTTATTTAGCATTGAGTAGCTGAGATACATGTCCAGAGTGAAAAAAAAAAAGGAAAAAAGAGGGAGGAGAGAATGGGAAAGAGACCTTGATAACTTACAATTGTAAATAGGTGACTTCTATTATTTGCCTGCAGAAATAGATGGGTCAGGTACGGTCCTGGTAGGACTATTATGTCACATGGATTGCTGCTGAAATGAACGATTGCAAATTGTACATTATTTTGCTTAGCTTGCAATGGCTTTGCCAGCGTCACTGAACCTTTTGTATAAAAGTATGTGGACTTATCTCCTACAATATCTCCACGTCTCTACATATCATGGAACAACCTCCTTATCTGATCAACGTTTGCTGGCATCAATGTGACTGGGCAGCGGTTATACTGCAGCAATGAAATAAAATGGCATCATGGAATAAGTATATTTTGGCCAAGTAGGGCAGGAGAATTGGGAGGAAAACCAAGCTTGAAGCAGAAATATGGATATTAATGGAGAATGAAACTAGATTCCTTACCTGAGATAAATATTTGAATATGCAAGCATAACAGAAAACAAATCCTGAGATTGTAACAACCGAAGGGTTTGCACGCTTTTGGGAGCACAACGGGCAGATTGTTCTATCGAGTGGCAGTGGAATCCCCTCTTTGGCAACCTGTTTAATAATAAGGAGACCATTATGTATCTTTGAACCTTTTGGATTTTCACGTCTGGCAGAACCTAATACTAAGGTCATGAAGAGCTGAAAAATATTTGATAATTGTTGCAATTTGACATGCGAGAGACAGTTACATGAAAAGTAATGATTGAACTTCATTATCAACAACATGACATGATATATTTTCCCATAATCTCTATCATTAAAACACCATAGCTTTATTGACCAAATAAAAAATATAGGTGCTCATGCATAATTTTCTATTATTTAAAGTAGACGCTTCCATGGATTTACATAGGAAAAGGAAACCATTAATATAACACGAGTATGTGTGAGTTTGTTTGCATTAGGATGAGAGAGTTGGGGGGGGGGGGGGGGGGGGGTTGTGACCCCGCTATGAAATCCAAGACTGAAAAGCTCCTTTCTCACCTTCGGGGCTGGAGGTGGTGGGGGTGGGGGATACACTGTTGGAGCTGACATTCTCTCCTCAGCAGATTGGTACCACCACTCCATCATCTGCGTGGTTCACACTAACAAAAAGTTAATGCCAGTCTATACTTACTGTAAAGAGCAAAGATGTAAAAAGAAAAACGAAAATAAATGGACCATCAAATCATTGCTATTGCATGAAGTCTACTATCTTGACATTAAAATGAACATGATATAACAAGATATAAGCTTAGTTCTGAGAGGTTAGGGTCTCAAGACAAGTAAAGGCATGGAAATGAGTACAGTGGAACTTTAGGGAGTGTCAGATTTGATACAGTCCAGCTGAAATAGGTTAGATGCCAAAAACATTTTACCATTATTTTGTAAAAAGTTATCAGTTCAATTTTGGTTATAAAGGTAAAACTTTTTTGAAACAGAAAGCACTGTTCATCAAGGATCGTAAAAACCTGCAACAGTAAAGGATCACTGGTAATGTTGACTGGGAAGGGGAAGAGAATTGAGCATTGCTGGCATTAGAAACAATGACAACACGAACAACATGACATCTATGAGTAGCTACAGTTTTTGCAGACAATATTACTTGATAATGGACAACTCCCCATGCAGGTAAACCACACTCACTTTAAAGATGAACACTGCTGCAATTAAGCCAGTTTGTGCATAGTCAAGCATTGTATATGCACAGCTTAGCAATGCTCCTTGTAACGCCTGCACATTTATGATAGTATGTCAATATTCTACACTGGAAAACAGCTATACAACTATATTGTCAATTTCTGCAAACAGATACTGAATAGCAAAAGGTTCCACATCAAGTTACTCAAGCAACTAAATAATTTTAATCATTATACCTTCAACCATGGGGGGCCATGAAGCCTCTCACGTTCATTGCTTCGTATCTTTGAAATTCTAGAAGTAGTGTCCATCTACCTTGACATCAAAACAATTGGACAGAGCACTAAGATAAAACAGCAGCAAGCACTATATTTGAATATTTGTATTTCTGAATCTATGTATTTCTGAATACTTATTGATAAAAATAAAAGTGTAAATTCTCTATTCTATTCATATCTAGTACCAGCTCTTGCCCTGTAGCTCGACAAACATGAATCCCAAGCGCATGTAGTCCTAACGAATAGAACCCAGTAGCATCCAGCAAATATAAGAGCTGATAAGCAAATGACATTCCTGCATTGCAACACTTCAGATCAGATTGGACATTTTGACAAACACAAACTATTTCCAACCAAACATGAAGACAGAAACCGGTTTGGCACACAACAGCATGGTATAAAAGTTTCAGAATAATGATCAGGATACTGCATTGTAATATTCTAGATTACAATAAAAAAGGCTGTATTGTTGGTCCAGAGCCTTGCTTGGGGTTCAGTAAGTAGTTAAGGGAAAGGATCTTCCAATTGACCAGTAAAATATAGAACAACTTCAGTACCCAATACTGGAAACATGTCACAAATTTGTCAGAAGATACCCTAATTGGATTGCTGAACATTAGAATTCCCTTACAATACACAAAAAGTTACAACGGCATTTGTGCTTCTAAAATTATTTAATATCTATACATAAAGGAGCATAAGGAAATATGTTGAATGTTATTGCAATAGATGAAACTTGAATACAGCTTCTTCATGATTGATGTTTATGTTCCATGAAGAATACAGACATGAAAACTTTACATCATCATGTTATGAATTATCCAACTTTCCTCAACTGCAAGGTCTTACATTTGACTTGAAAGACTAGATTAACAAGTACTATTCGAATGAGGACAAAATGAAAACTTTACCTTCATTACTAGCATGCAGCCATGGGTAGCAAACAAACATAATTTTCTGAATTTTCTTCATCAAACGTGCTCTAATTGTTGTTTCTCTAGAAACAAGAGAAGCCTCCCCTCCACTAAAATATTCAGCATCTTCAACTGTTTCATCACCATTTCCCCACAAACTTGCTTGAAGCCTGGCTTCCCTTTCTTTGTTATATATTGAATACAATTTTGACTTGAAATAAGGCAACACAACCTGGCAAGATGCATAAAAAAGTCATTAACTTACATCATAATGGTTTGAAAGTAATTTACTTATCATGATACCATTTATATAGAGTGAAACTAGGTAACAGTTACTGTTTATAAACTTGTTTCAACTACCCTTCACAATGTTATGAGGAAAACAACTTCAGGGAAGAAAAATATATCAGCTAAAGGAAGGAGGGGATGGTACCAAAAATACAACTGAAAGAATTCTTTGGTGCTTTTCTAACCCTGAGTGCTGAATTCCATCCCCTGAGTTTGGACGTGCATCTTCCTTCTTTACTCTTATGTTCGCTGTCCTTCTTCGCAATCCATATAGGGATTCTGAAAAAGAAGCATCTGAAGAGGAATATACATACAAATTAATGAGCCCTATGCAACAAGTAAGGAACAACCTTAGTAGTCCAACTTAAACAAACAGCATGCTCCAATTTAGAGACACAGCGCAGCAATTTAAGAAACAAAATTAAATCAAACCATCACCACAACCATGTACCCAACAAAGTCTTATTAACAGCTTTCACACAACCAACCAACCATCACCACCATGACGTACCCAACAAAGTCTTATTAACAGCTTTCAGACAACCAACCCTCCAACGTCACTTTGGAAACATACCCGATCCCATTTAACCAAATGAGGATTAACCTCGTCATCTATTCTTGAAAAAAAAAATGAATATCTCTAATATTTACTTTCTATATCACCAAGAGAGGTTATAAACTCCAACAAATCCAGGGAGGGACAAACAATGGGATTAAGCAAGTTACCTAACTCACAGAGCACATAACATGTCAAGGGGAAGGAAATAAGGTTAGTTCTTGAGGCATGGGGACACAGAGGACAAATCATCATCGCGTGTTGCAGGGGTTCAATATTAAATGTATGACAAAAAATCAAATAGATAAGAATAAAAAAGGAATCAGTTAACGACACAAAACATGAGCATATGAACTAGAAGGATAGAATCTCCAGTCAAATAAGAAACAAGAGAAAACACAATCAATCACCCACTCACTTGGTAGTAGCAATGGCAATAACATAAGCCAAAGTTAATGTGAGCATGCAGTCAGATTTATTTATATAAAAAAATGCAAATGGAATTATCAAAGAAACAGCAAGGCCATGGAAAGACGAAATTAAACCTGTAGTCCGCAAGCTATGAGTCTCAAGGACCAACATAAGCAATGAAAAGAATTCATCTTCATGGTCCAACACCTTATGCAGAAATGGTCTTCTTAATGCCAATACCTTCAAGACGACAAATCCACAATATTCAATAATGCAAATATTCAAAGGAAACATAAGCACGAGTCAATCTTTGAATAAAAGTAAGTCAAGTAATTGCATCTTACCAAGAACATAAAAAAAACACCGTTTTTTTAACATTAAAAAGAGAGACTTGATTAACACATGAACTTGACAAACTCAAACAAAAATGAGAGAATTAAGAGAAACCCAGATGAAAATCTCAAGTGGGTCACAAAAATATCAGCTTTCCATCCCTTAAGAACTTGAAAACTTAAGTGGGCAAACAATTATACGCAAAACGAGAGATATGGACATGTAGGTATGTATAAGTATGGGCAAACAATTACACCGATGGAGTAAGTAAGGGCAGCTCGGAGACTGGCAGGAAGTTGTTGAGCAGCAGCCATCTCGAAGAAGGTGGGACGCGTCCCTTGTCCTCCTACTTGAAACAACATCTTTCTTGCTTGCTTTTCAAATTTCTCAGTTCGGGTTTCCTGAGGTTTTATAACAAGAAGTCTTTTGGACTCTGCAGTTCTTATCTTCACTCTGTGCTAGCACACGAATAAGGGTGCGTTTTTTTTACTATGACAGTGAGATGGTTTACAGTGATTTTTTATTTAGAAATATATTAAAATATTTTTTTATTTTTTAAAAATTATTTTTAATATTAATATATTAAAATAATTTGAAAATATAAAAAAATTTATTTAAAAAATTTAAAATTTAAAGAAACATCCTTAAAAAACATTGTTCTTGTGTTGTCGAAGGTCAATTTTTTTTTAAATTAATGTTTTGTTTGTTTCTGTATTTTAAAGTATTTTAAAAAAATTAAATTATTTTTACTTTTTATTAATTTAAAATTAATATATTTTTAGTATTTTTAAATTATTTTGAGGTGATAATATCAAAAATAATTTTTAAAAAATAAAAAAATATTATTGACATATATTTTAACATGAAAAATTATTTAAAAAATAACTACAACAACACTTTTAAATAAGTAATTACTATAAAAAAAGAATAATATTATTTAAATATTTATAAATATGATATTTAAAAAACAAACTTCAATGGCTAAATCTCACATTAATTTATTATAAATATATTATTTATGTAATTAAATATCATAAAGTAAATTGATAGTGGAAGGGAGAGCACCTGTGTTTTTTTTTCCTTTCTTTTTCTGTATAGCATATAGTTTAGTGCATATTCATTTAATGAATCTCAGTTTTTATTTTTTAAAATTATTTTAATATATTGATATTAAAAATAATTTTTTTAAAATAAAATAAAATAATATTATTTTAATATACTAATATCAAAATTTTATTTGTATTATTTCATGTTTGAAAATAAAATACATTAAGATAATAATTTTTACTTATAAGCATGTGGTTTAACATTAAAAACAAACTTACATATATAATATTATAATATTATTTAGTATGTTTGGTATTGTAGTATATATGAAGTGTTTTTTAAAAATATGTTTTTGTTTAAAAATATATTATTTTTTTATATTTTTTATATTAAAACATTAAAATCATTAAAAAATATTAAAAAATATCAATTTAATATTTTTTTAAAATAAACACATTTTTTAAAAACATTTAAAAATAAAAATTATATCACTCTAAACCAGTTTCTTGTAGAATGGTTTAGACCATGGGATTGAACCATCACATTGTGAGCGAAAATTTCCTCCTACTCAAAAGTAGGTTTAACATTCAAATGAGTTTTTATCCCTTTTCTACTATAATTTTTTTTTTCAAATAATGATGACCATTCATTTCTATCTAAATTTATATATATTAAGAGAGTAAATTTCTTTTTTCATACTCAAATGGTAACTTTTAATACTTACTCAAATGGATACAAGAAAAGAAATAAATTATTTTTTTAATTAATTTTGATGAGATCAAATATAATTATATCTCATTTTATTATATCTTTCTCCTATATAGAGTAAATATTGCTTCATATTTGATAATTCATTTGTTATCTAAATGATAGTGTTTTTTTATTAAAAAGAATGTTAAATATTAGGAAATATAACAAGAACAACTTCAAGATCATGATTCAACTGACTTGTGTGTGTGTAAAAAAAGTTGTCATATAATTGTTTATATATATATATATAGCATTAATCAATTTTAAAAAAGATGAGAAACTTGATTTTAGTAGAAACTATGACACGACTAAAAGGTTGATGTCTTCTCCCAAGTGCAGGAGTGTCGAAGTAATAAATAACCCGGCAAGACCGGGGTCGAACCACAAGGAGGTTAATTGTACAAATTATAAACAACAATAATAGCAATAACAACAATAACTATAATAATAATA